>NW_009229979.1:0-65867 GCF_000690835.1 Fulmarus glacialis
CCCAGCCGAAACCAGGACAACTTCTAATTTGAGAACCTAAATATGAATAAAAAGGGAAGCTGACCTATTTATACTGCATTAAAATATATTTGGAAAATAACATTTTTATTCATGTCTGTAAGCAGTTTCATATTTTGGGTGGTTGTATGGACGGAAGGCACATGAAAATAGAAGAGTGAAGAGGTCTTGGAGAAGGAGATTGGATAAAGAAACTTGTGTGTCAAATGAGATATAAAAAAAGAGTACCTTCATTTGCTATAGGTACCTGAAGTTTATTAATTGTACAGAGATAAATATTTCTTCTTTTTTTTTCCTAGATCAGTGAAAGGCTTTTCAGACGTAGTCACAGGGTATGCAGAAATAATTCCATGCTTCTGCATAATGCCTAAGTTTAATTTGTAAAATGCTAAAGGAAATGCTTGCAACCTTTGACTTGAAGCAAGAAGAAATAACTTTATTTTTATTTTGCAACTGTGTGATCATAATGGATTGCTAAATCAATTGGCAGAAAGTGCAAGCTATCAGTTTTTATGCAGATCGCCAACAAAGACTTCCTTTCCTTTGGTTTTTGGAACAAAGACTTTCTCGCAAAATTGCTGTTTTGACGGCTTTACAGGAGTTTTAAGTTGATAATATGAAAAAAATTGTTTACTCTGCCAATGTACACATACCTTTCTGAAGATTATTTAGCAAGAGTAAATCCTTTTCTTTGTGTTACTAGAGAGAAGGATTCTTCTCCTTGAGTGTCTGAAACCTGTATCTTATTTTGGATTTTTAAGAAGGCTTAGTAATAAAAAAAATAAATTTTCTCTCCTTTCTACTTTTTTTTGCCCCCATGTTGCCTTTCCTTGCGACAATCTCATTAACTCATTGTTCATTGCATAATGTAGGGGCCAAGGAGGGGGTAAGACTAATTTGAATCTGATCACCTTTTGTTAAAAGCTAGCTGGCATTTGTATTGTGCTCTCTGTAAACGTAGTCATGACTTGAAAATTTCTTCTGGGTTTTGGATTTTGCCATAACTTGGAGATTTTTTTTTTTTTTTTTTTTAATTGCAGCAATTTTGCTGGTGGCATCATTAAAAGCAGGTGTTGCTTTTAAACCTGAAGATTTCTAGAAGTAGTGCATAGATTTGCTGTATGAGATGGTATAACAAGTATGTGGTTGATCATGCATACTGAAAATCTTACATTAATTGGGGTGATGCATACATGCTAAAGTCTCTATGCTCTACCAAATTTGTTTTTTCTTTATAAGCCAAGAAAAAAAGAACTATTGCTATGAAAGGATGATAATTCTTCGTAAATAAAAATCCAGATCTGTAAAATACATTTTCATATGTTAAAACAGTGGCCATGTCTTCTCTTTAGGAAGATACCACCGCCTGTTTATTATTAAACAAGAAAAAAACATGCTGGTGGTGAGGATACTGGCAAGTGGACTTCCCTAGGACAATTTCATTTGATCCTTAAGCAAAGTTTATTAAGATTCCAGATCACATTAAGAATATGAACATTTTTAGATCATTTCAGGGGTGACATCCTGGGGTTTTTTTGTAGTGTATGTATAGGCACACACATGTATGCTGTTTAGGTTTTTATCTACTTAATGAACTCTGTAAGGAATTGAAATGAGCTGCTTTCTCCAGCACTGTATAGCTTATGTTTAAAGTGGTTGGCGAGGTACAAGAAATACTTTGTTCTTTGTTTTCACTATTTTAGAACATTCCACACTTCCTTTGGGACAGTTTGTTTGTTTGGCACATCACTGGTGACTCTTAAGTAGAGGAAAATTGATTTTTATGCTTGGAGTGATATGGGAGTTATAACTTATTTTCTAAGTGTTTAGGACACATGCTTTTCATTGGGGACATAAAGTCTAATAAAGCTAAATGACAGCTACTGGAGCATGCTTTTCACTGTATGTCAGATTTTTTTTGGTGAGTATGAAATGGTAATGATGCGGTAACAAGAACATTATTTAAAAACAGGAAGAAAAAGCTGATTACAAACTATAAAGTTTAGCCTAATAACCATCGTGCTTTTTTAAAATTAAAACTTAGTATGCAGTGCATTCCACAAATCTAGTACTCAGTTTCTAGTATATGATGCTTTCAGAATGAAGACTTGGGGCACCTGAGAGCATTTTAGCAACTTTGCCACCTAACCCCTCCAGGATAAGTAGGAAAAAGTTGGAGGAGTTTAGTGCCTCTTTGGTTACACCATGCTGTTCTCAGAGGGTGTTTCTCTTTCTTCTGTGAACTCGTCGTAATTTATATGCAAAATTTTTCTGAATTTTATTTTGGAGATACCTATCTCTATTTTTACACTAATGCAAAGGTGCATTATCCCTTTATCATAACAAAACAGGAAGAAATTTCCTGTAGAAATAAAATAACTAGAGGAAAGAAAGGAAATGCAATCAGAAATGTGTTAAGATCTAATTTATACTGTATAGATTATGAAAAATTGTGCAATTTATTCATCTCAGGACAAGGAAAGAAATTTGCCCAAATAAAATTAAGAAACATTAGTATCATTCAGTGTATTAGATTAGATGGTGTTTCCCAGACAAAATAATGTTGAATATTGTATACATTACTAGAAGAACACTAGGCTATGATGTGAAACAGCAGAACTGTTTCAAGAAAATTACATTTTAAGTAAGAGTTTGCATATTATGTGGGTAGTACATATGTTTACTTATCTCTATATATGATACATTTATTTGCCTATAAAATAAGACACAAGAAGTTTACTGCTTAGGCTTCTTTTGTCTGCTTTATAGTTGTGACTATCTCCAGTTCTCTGCATTAAAAGGGAATATATACCTGTACTTGAACGATAGCATCCAGGACTTCCATCAGTTAAATCTGGCAATCTGTCATAGTGGGAAACAAACATTTCCTTTTTTATTTCATTTCTAAGAATAATCCATTATTCATCATTCTTACTATAAAAGTGCAATATGGCTTCTTCCTTGTTGTCGTAAACAAGTGAGAACATTCAGGTAATGAAAACTGCAGTAAGAGACTAACGGGTAGTAATGTGGAGTTTGAAGGTGCTGAACCCTTCCTTCAAGGGTCAGATACATTCCTTTCAAATTAAAGTAGACCTGAAATCAGAAAAGTACAAGTTGTGGAATATAGGTTTTATATGATGGAAAAAAAAGAGGTCAAGAGTTGGGCAGCACCTCTTCCTGTATGTATTCCTTAATAGATCCATCCAGTAATATACTCATCATCAGAGCCAGAAGGTTACAGCTTATTTCAGAATGGAAGTTAACAGATTATTTTGTTGTTTCATTAATTAGGATTTTTTTTTTTCAGTGTGGTGTTTGTGTGTCGCTAAATGCTTGATGTAGCAGCAGGCTTTTAGACAGTTTTCCCCAGGCTCTGCTGTGTGGAGCTCTGTTGTCTCTCAGGCTTCTGCCTGTAACTTTTCTTCAGCTGCCTTTGTCACTGGTGGCAATATGATGATTTTTTTTTTTTTTTTTTTTTTTCCTGCTTGAGTTCATCTACATTGTTTCTGTTGCCCTATCCTAATCCCACCACAAATGTCTGCAAGTATGCTTTGTTGGTCAAACCTGTAAATGCTCTTGGGATCAAGAACAAGGGGAACTTAACTAATTTGTCAATTCAACTAACTGGCAGAAAGCTCCTCTGTCTGCCACCAGCCTTTCTGCAAAAGAAGTACGGAAGAGTAAAGGAAAGCAAAGGCCATTTAAACTTTCACAGGATCTGGAAGGGACCTTTTCTGTCAGTGATACAATATCTTAAACTAAGGAATACTCATCAATAAAAGAATGTGGGAAAGTTTGTCCCAACTTCTCCCCTCAAGACTGCTCCAGAGTCTTGTTGCCTGGATGGTTAAAATGAACCCTTGTTATCTGCTTTCTAGCTTTATTCAGGGCTGGTTTTATGATAACTTTTTCTGTGCTACAGTTGTCCTCTTTTTTTTTTTTTTAAACCAATTTAAAAAATGAGCATCAAAGAACCGTGCTTAACTTCCCTCCATCCCCCCTCCCCCCCCGACAATGCTATGCCTTTTCAACACAGCCTTTCCTTTCATTTACCCTTCAGGCAGTTCCTTGCCAATTTTTAATTCTTCTCTTAACGCTCATCTTCACAAATTTAACCAAGTCCTCATGTGGAAAATTGCAATGTTTTAAATGAAGTCCAGATGTGAGACAACTGCTATCTATTCATTTTCTAGATTAATGAAGTGTTAGACCAAGTGATGTATCATTAGTAGGCCCATGCTATGGTTATGCCATTTTCCAGTTACCTGCTTTTTTTTTTTTTTTTTTTCAAAATACATCCTGTTAACTCTTCTCCAATTATATTTTTATTTTTCTTATTCACAGTGTTACTGTACTTGTAGATGTGTGCACCCTGACTTACAATTTCCTGTGTCAGTTTTTGAAGATTTATGAGAGATTATCTTGCACTCAAGCTTCGAGAACAGTGAGCTCTCTGAATTTTGTTCCCAGCTTTGATGCAATCATTTTCATATCCATACTCTTTTCTCTTTAACCACCTTATCTTTATATCCAAAATCAAATATTTTTCTTTAACCAGAGACAAATTTGAATTTTAATTTAAAAATTTAAATGAATTAAAGTAACAGGTCAATAATTAATTCCCTTTCAAAAGGGAAATTTGTGCTACAGTAAGGGACCTAGATAGTGAAGTCAGCTGGTCCGTGGAACTGAGAATGCAAAACAGACCTGGATACTTTCAAAGCAAAAGACACTAAAATTATTCCCTGATGTAGGGTTATGAGCCAATAAATAAAAGAAACATATAGCAGGAGATGAGGTTTTTTGGTTTGTTTTTTTTCCTCTGTAGTCATCTTTTAAGAAGGCTTTCCAATCTACCCAGTCAAATCTAGTATAGCATCTCCACCTTCTGGGAACATACACTGTTCCTTATAAGTAGGAAATTTGCCTATAAAACTTACTAAATTATGGTTGCAGTTAAGTAAGCAAAACAAAAAGTAGTCACAGATTATAAAGTCTTTTCCTGAGTTAGACAAACTTGGATTTCAGTGTGTTTTCTTGATATTTGAAAACTACGTTGTATTTCTAAAACTGTGTCCTTCAGCCTGCAGCGATAACTTTTTTCTTTTTTCTTTTTTCTTTTTTTTTTTTTTAAGAATTTCTTCATGTCTAAACCGAGACATAATAGGCAGATTTGGCAATAGAAGTAGCAGCCTCACACTGCTGCTTACAAGTCACAGGGCACATCATGCACAGTAAACCAGGACTGGTCAGTGTTGCTAATTCTGATCAAAATGGAAACTATACAGCTCAGCAGTCAACAGATAATACGTTTTTCCCTAGCCCTTTAGTTACAGTTGATTCCCCCCCTCCCCCCCGCAAAAGCCTTTTATCATGTATCTCATGGATACTATAGAAAGATGCATAATTTTTTTAGAACATAGGATATGCATATTAATATTGGATAGTATGTTACTCTGGAAACTGATGGGTTGATAAAGGAGATAAGACCCCTGAAACTTTCCTGGACAATGTTCATTGCTGTGTTTGCTGGGCATTTTGAGGCGAAAACTCCACTTAGTGTTTCACAGTGGTGCAAGGGAAGAATATTTTGTGAGGCTGGGTAAATATCACCTTCATCTATCATGTTTATCTTTCAAAAAGCTCCACAGTTCTTGGATTACCATCACTTAACTTTATCTGATGCTGTCCCCTCTTATTTGAACAAAGCTTCCTTCCCCTATACATGCACCTCTGAAGTTGAAAAAGTTATAATTAAAAAATGGTGATACTGCATTTCACATGATAGTCTGATCATGACAAAAGGTGTGTCTAGACTGACTTAGTAGTACTTGCCTCTTATTCTGGAGAATACATCTCATCAACTAAATTTCTTTTACCTCTACTGTTAATACTATTTTATTGCTAGGTATGCTTGTTTCATTTTGCTTATAAAATGGGGAGGAAGGCAAGCAGCACAGAGCAAAAGCTATGGAAACTATCTGTAGTCATTATTCACACGTTAGGCTTTCTTACTTAACGTTACACTCACGCATTTTAATACCCTGCTTTGAGCAGTAGAATGAACAAATAAAATCTGAAAGTTGTAGGGTGGTGTCCGGTATGGGCATAGTCAGTCAGCAAGGAGCCACAGGGATGATGAAGGGACTGGAGCGTCTAACATACAAGAAGAGACTGAGAGCTGGGTTTGTTCAGCCTGAGAAAGGAAGGCTCAGGGGGATGTGATCTGATCAGATCTGATGGTGAGGGAGTGACGAAGATGGAGCCAGACTCCTCTCGATGATATCCAATGGCAGGACTAGAGGCAATGGCCATAAACTGAAATATAGCATGTTCCATGTAAACATAAAAAATTTTTGTCACTGTGAGGGTGGTCAGATAGGAGCAGTTTGCTCAAGAGGTTGTGGAGTCTCCAACCCTGGAGACTAGATCATCTCCAGAGGTTCCTTCCAACCTCAACTGTTCTGTGATTCTGTCATTTCAATTGAATAAATAGAAGTAATTGGGGAAAATTCTGTTATATTTACTCCTAATTCTGTATTAACTTAAGTCTTCAATTTTCCTGATGGATTTCTTGCATTAAAATAAAGTGTAAACTATCCCTTACCCTAATACGTTCTTTTTTTAAGTTAAGAAACTTTGTGGTTTGTAACAACTTCCTTGTTAGTAGAATCTCATAATAAATAAGTGGAGTGGGCCTTTTAAATACTTATATTTTAACCTTATGTGTAACTTAATTAATGAATTATGGTATACAGGAAATATATAGTCCTTGTGTTGCAAGTAATCTCAATTAGGTTTTAAAGTGACCTTGATTTCAGATATGTTAAATTGGTCTCCTAAATTAAGTATCTATAAATAATGGACATTTGTTGTTCAGAGAAATCTTTCATTTAGTTTCCTGCATTAAACGGGAATCTGTAATGGTCATTATTCTCTTAAGAAAAAATACATACAGTCTTAATTTACATGCCCAAATTTCTAATAACCCTTTAAAAGCCACATTATTTATGTGAACATTTAAATTTTTTTCAAGTGTAAGCTAAGACATATAACATTGTGAAATGAATTTGAAATACAGTTCAACAGGGAAAAGCACGTTTTAGAGCTTATAATGCAAACCAGCTACAAAAGGGGTTTTTTTTCCTACAGGTTGCACACACTTGCTCACTACTTTAGGTAAGCAAATGGAAGAGAAAAATCACATTACTTCAGAATGAGACTGAGCAAGTGTGTGTAGATTTTGTTTCCAACTAGTGACTTAGTGTGCTGTTTGTCAGCAGCACACACTGCAGACACTGTTCTCTGTATTTGCTTACTTCTTGCTTATTGCTTTCAAGAGTAGTCAGAACTTTAGTGTTACATTTTACAAATAAAAACTATATGTTCTAGCTATTAGTATCCAAAAATTTGATGACCTGAGAAACGCTTAACTCTCATTGCTAAACCTGAATTCAGTTTAATAATTCTCGGGTCTGTATTGAGAGTGATTCTCTGAGCGGACTGAATATGTAATTTATATTAAGAGCTCTGAACTCCTCACAGTTCACATTACAATACTGACTGTGAAAAGTGCTTTGACATTTCATTTTTCGCAGACTAGTGTGGTGCTCAGGTGCTAGTTTTGAGATCATTCTTCTGACATACTGTGCAGGCTCCAAGAGGGATGCTTTAGAGAAACAGGCTGCATTATCTGTGCATGGTACAATCGGCTCTGGCTCAATATTTGACTAATACTTTTGCTTGGCTCAGAGGGCAAGTGGAGCTTATTTGCATATGCTGTGCAGCCGTTCCCCGTGTTACAGGCTGACCTTCTCCATCAGAAAAGCGCAGTGTGCAGTGTGAAAGTAGATGTGTACTTTTCTTTCCTTAAGCAAAATATGACGTGTAGCGTCAGCTTTTTGCTGCTTTGTAGAATACTGGATATTGGACTTTGCAAATGCTTAGTTAGCTCCTCCAAATATTAAACATGAATGTTCTGCTATTGGAAACTCAGTTTTACTTGTCACTAGCTCGGCACATCAGTCTAATTGCGTGTGCTTCAGTGCTTCCAGAAGGTTCTCTGTCAAAGCCAAAACTTGGCTTTTCTATATAAGCTGCTGCTCTGCTCTTCAGGCTTAGGACTCCCAGCTGCAGCTTTTCTAACTCGTCTGAAGCAGAACCAAAGGTGCTCTGAGAGCCCCAGCACAAAGCTGCTGTTTTCCCTGCACGGTTTTCATCAAGCCATTATTAGGAGGAAAAAGACAACTTTGGTGTCAAAATGCAATTTGGCAGAACTTGAGGCCAATAGAAGTAGTTTTAATATATAGTCTTTTAAAAATGTAGTGGGAAACACTGTTTGAAATATAATAAATAGCATAATGTACTGAGGCATAAGTAAACAGTACAGCTTGCTAGTAAATGAGAAAATTAAATTGGCCAGAAACTGAAGTCAGTGGTAAAATGGCTGATGTGATTGTCCAGACTGAAAGAAGTAAGAAAATTGGATATATTTTGAAATAATAATTAAACATGTAAGTGCAAAGACAAAACCTCTAGGATAAAATACTAGCATCATTAAAATCAGTTGGAGATTTGTCCTTGATTTCCAAAGGGTTTTATTTTTACTAATTGTCTTAGTCTGTGCTCATGTTTTTAACTTGCTTTAGAGGGGTGATTTCTGAACTGTGTATATGTATAGCTGATATTTTACAGCCAGCAAAATAACACCATTATAAAATAGGATGGCACTAACATGTATTTCTATGTGTCTTAGGAAATTTTTGCCACTTAGAAGAGCTTCAATGTTATGTTGCCGTTGCATTTTTATGAGACTTTCCCACAGAGGAACTGGATATCTGGTTACACACTCACTGGTTAATTACTCTTTACTGATTTGAACTAGTTTAATCCAATGAGTTTTACACTGTTAAAAAAATAGTCTTGAAGAACTGATAAAAGCAGATGTAGTAATAACTACGTAAAACGTTTAGCAAAAACTGAATGCTTGTGTGAGCAGAGGGTAGCCATACTGCAAATTCAAAATGGAAAATAGAGTTAAATTACATTATGGGGTTTTTGTCATAAAAACTTTACTGAACAGCTTGTTTTAGAGCATGAACTATTTTTTTTGTGAGCTATCGTATTTATTACTTAATTATTTATCATAAGAGACAAAAGATATTGTGAAACAGCTTTCAAAAATGCATTAATACAGGGAAAGTCTTGGATATTTGATACCAAAACTGAGTGTCTCAGGAGTATATTTCTGTCATGCTGTGGAAGTTTTTCAGGCCTCTAAACTTACTATGTTAATGCCGTGCTGAGCTAGGCATGGGCTCTGCAGAAAAGCAACAAAAGCATTCTGTGCTTCAGCATCTTGTATTACTATTTTTATATATAGAGTATAAATATAGTTTATTATGTAGATAGTTATATATTACTATCTTGTTTTACTTGGCAATGTTTATTGAAGCCCTAAGTTTGAGGAGATTAGGTTTGTGGAGGCTACGTGTAAGAATAGCAAAAAATCGTGGTATTGTCTTTTGTTATGTAGAAGTCATTATTAAACCTTTCCTTATTAATGTTAAGTTCATCAAAGAACAAAACAAAACTGTGGAAGTTAGTTGAGTGAAGGGATTTGCAAGTGGAATTTTGGAATAAGGAGTTTACTGATTCTCCTTACTCAAAGTAATCAAATTAGACGTTAAATATTCTGACATGCTAGATAAATTGGAATTCTTTAAAAAAATGCAGATGCTGAAAACAAAAATATGCATCCAGGTATGTAGATATTTAAATAAAAAACAAAAAAGCCACAACCAGAAAATGTTGTTTTGACTGAACATATTTCAAAAACATCAACGTCTGTATGTTTATATCCCATTGTAAAGGCATTAAAGACCTTCATTGTAAGCACTGCCAGATACTTTCAGTGTTACAACTATGTTTCATAGTTGATCTTAAGTGGAGAATGTGTTGATATAGACTGCCTATTGATAGGGAAAGTAGTTTCAGAAGATTACTTCATCATTACTATATGTAGGAGGTGCTAAAAATAATTGGAAAAGGGTTCACAGGAGATCCATCGTATAGAAGGTAGCATGTGAAATAAAGCATGGAAAACTGAGGAAATGAAATATGAAGAAATAATTGCCAGTCTGGCTTGATGAGAAGGAGTAGCAGTAGTACAAACATATTTAGTGTGGGAGTAGTGCCTCAATGGACTGTGGCTTGCAGGAAAAGGCACTCAGAGAGAGGGAGGGGATAGCAATAGACTGGCAGCATAAAACAAACATTTTGTAAATATTGGCTGTTCTTCTTAGTGAGTAAAAATCTCACCAAGAGTTTCGGTTAACTTTCAGATTCTAGGCAAGTTTGTTTCCAGTGCTAGCATAGCTTTTGCAGTAACCAGGCAATTTTCACTGTTAAAAGAAATGTGCATGAGCATCAACTCTCGGATCTGTTACATACAGAACAGTTGTCTACTCCTTGTGAGACATTCTTCAGGATGCTGTAAGTTACATAATTGCTCCATTTGGACATGGAAATTCAGTTGCCTGTAAGGGCTTTAAGCAGACACTGAGAATCAGGAGTAGTTTATTATTATTATTTCAATAAATATTCAATATCCATTTTTATATAGGGCATAGCTAGACCACCAGTGCTCTTTAGTAGTGGGAATTGTCACAGGTTGTATCGATATGTCCCTGTTACATACTTTCTACTGTTGGTACTGGTTTTTCATTATTACTGAACCACCATTCATTTGGTATCTTTTTTTGCAATATTAAACAAAGTCTGCAGTGATAGTTAAAATGTTATCTAAAAACTGTGTAAGGCACTTCAAAAGTTATAAATGGCTTTTTTTTGGTGACAGAAGGCAATGGAAGTACTTATCTGACTTCCAGAAATGTTCATCTTTTGCTCCTGGAGAACTCTTCAACCAGCCCTACTAGTGATTGTTATTAATCTAGTAGTGATCATAAAGTTAGCTATAAGTTTAGGAAACCTAGCTAGGATCCTTGTCTGAATGTTTACAAATGGTTATGAATCCCAATCTTCGGTATCATAGTTTAGAGATTTGTTAGAAAACATGGAAGAGCAATATCTGGTAGTTTTTCCAAGTATCTGGGATATAATAAAGAACAGGAAGTGCTCATAGCCAAAGTAATTTTTTAATAGTTCACATTCCTGCTACTTTCTATTCTGTCATTATTTGCTTATGTTCCCCCTGAAGTCACTCCAAAATTTCATCTCCAAACCTCTCTGGATTCATGTATGGCTCCTCTTATGTCTTTGGACAATTTAGAAGACTTCTGCCAGGGAACTTTCCTGAGGACAAAATGAATTTCTCTTGCCATTGTATTACTTTCATGTAACTGTTTACTAAAAGTTAATTTGTTAGGTTTGTCTCTTAATAACCATCACATGTAAGTTTACTATAGGAAGTTGTTTGCATAGTAGAAAAAAAACAAAGTTCAAGCTGTCCTGAGAAATTATTTCGTGGTTAAAATCAATAAAGAAGTGGGGTAGCTCTTGTTGTGAGGCTCCTTTGAGAGAGTTCCTTAGTTCAAAAAGCTAGTGTTTAACATCCATTTTGACTTAAAACCAACTAATTTAAATATTCATTGCTATGTATATGCAACACCACATGAAAGCTTTGGATATGATACTATGTTGATGTAACTTAATCTTCATTTTCTTAATGTATCGTGAAATTATAACATTAGCTTTTACTTTTGTGTGTGTGTGTACACTTGCATCACAGATATGTTCATGTCAAAGCAACTTGTCTCATAAAACATGTTTGGTTTTAAGCGTCAAAGTGGCTCTTCCTTTTGTTCAGAAAAAAGGACTTTCTAGCCCTAACAAATTAACATATCACAAAGCTTATTCCCCATTACCTTGTTCATAAAAGCAGTACCCATTATAGGAAAGTACAGGCATATGTGGATCACCCCTGTGGTGTTTTATCTTTATCTTATCATCAAAGCTTCTAACTTGGCATGAGACTGGCTTTTCAAGCTCATATTCTTCTCTTTGTAATTTTATTAAAATTACTAAGAATTTTATATTCAGACATACAAAGCTTGGGTCTCATTATTCTTGACCATGGAGCTTATCTACTCCCCTTTCATAAAGAGAAAATAATCCAGTTATTTTTGATACAGTTTTCTCCTTTTTTAGTTGTGGCCTTCTTTTTTTTAAATCAGAAGTATACAGCTCTGTTGATGTCCAAGGACTGCTGAAACCCCAAGGATGATAGGAAACTTTGTCTTTTTGTGAAAACAGAGCCATGCTGTCTCTCTTCGTAAGAAACCAGATTGAATGGCGTTTGAGTGCTGGTTTTTGAGGACAGAACTTAAGAAATTATGAAAGAGCCACGGTGAGAGCCAAGAGATGCTAGGCTTCATCCTGGTGCTAAGAGCTGGTTGCTCTCCTTCCCATCAGTAACTTTTCCTCTTTCCTATCAACTCCTTTACTTCAGTTTTGTACTGAGAGAAAGCTTGTTGTATCTTTGAGGTGGTATGAGGCTTTATCTATTCATGATAACTTTTGAATCAGCTTCGATGTATCATTAAACTTAATGAGATCTTTTTCTAGAGTGAGCCACTCTGTAGCTGATAGAACTTTTCCCTTTTTATTTTCTTTGATGCTGAGAAGTTTTTTTCCCATCCACATGGAGACATAAGGATCTACAAGTTCTGCAAGAAATGCAGATTAAGGCTCACTGATTAACTAGACATAAAATCACATACCTCAAAATCATTTTATGGAAGGCAGGAAGGGAGGAAACCCCACAGAAAAAACCCAAACCCACAGCTGCTTGAGCCACAGAAGTCACAGGGCCGGGGTTTCCTGCGGCTCTCGGTGTTGCGTGGTTTCCAATACCCCATGTCTGCTGCTGCGTGAGTGCTGCAGCTTTGCTGGCCAGAGAAGAGTGTGTGCTGGTGCTTTACTGCTGGGCTCGCTGGCGCGTGCTCATGCCGCTGTGCTCACGCTGCAGCCACGCAGAGGATAAAAGCAGGAGGCACAAAGAGCAGTCGTTCAGATCGGTCTCCTCTACTGGCCCCTTCAGATCTCTGAAAATTTCTGTCTCTCTGTCAAGAGGCTTAAAACTTGCTTGTTAGTTCATGCACCGGTAAATGCACAGAGTGATTTGGTAGGCCTTGTTTCCTTGGAAAGCTAGGCTAAAAATTCATCTTTCCTTAGCTGAAACCCTTTTTCTTCTTTTCTGCACACGCCTAAAATAATACAAAAGGCTATGTTTCAGGGAAAAACTTGTCTTGTTTCCTTCTCACCCACGTGAGCGTATGGCAACCCGGGGTGCTGGAGAGCACAGCCTGGGGCTGGTTGACATGAGCAAAGGCGTGAGGCCTTGCGGGCCCTTTCCCTGGGGCAGCCTGCTGGGCCTGACAGCCTTCCACAGAGGGTCTTAAAGTTCTCACTTCACTATCCTAATTGGGATAAAACTAGCTTTCAGTATTGAAGTCCCTTGCTTGGCTTTCTGGCATTTTCTTGTATGTTGTGACTACGCTTTAGGATAGCAGAAGTGGGACTCCTATTCAAGTTATGCTGTCTTAGATTTTTTTAATTAATTTTTTTTTTCCTCGGGAGAATTTGGATTTGTATTACTGCAATGGTGATGCAGGCATCTATTACCTTTACAAATTCAGTAATTCCAAATTTGCCTCTTCCTATGCTTAGAAAAGTGGCAAGTGCAGCAATTAGCTAATCTTAGGATTTTTTTTTTTTCTTCAAAATTCATAAATGGTTGATCCCAGAATACTTCTGAAGATGAATACTAGTTTAAGAAATCATGTAACAGCAAGTTTTTCCACACTTAAATTGGTCTTCAAGGCTTCGTTTTCAAAAGGCACGTGAGTAGTCTGCTGTTTGTAGCAGGGTTTGACATTATTTCTAATTACCGAAGTCTTTAGGCTAAATAAGCTGGTGGAAGTCGCCTTGTAGCTGTATGTTTGAAATTTTCAAAATTAGTGCATCCGTGTAAGTTTTTAATTAGTCAGTGTTAAAATGTTGATGATAGTGGTGATCTCTCCAGTCTACTTATTTTCCCTTAAAAATATTAAGAAAATTACTAAGGTGCTTTGTGGTTTTGTGCTTGTCTTTTTGTCAAGTATGGTAAGCAGTTTTAGTACAGATTTGCACAAGGAGCTGGAGACAGCTTTCCAGCAAATATTTTAGAATTATGCTGTGACAGCTTATGCAATTTTTTTTATATAAGAAGAATACTGAAGAGATACCTGTAATCAAAACTGATAGGAAGTAGGTAAGATGACTATTTTAGGCCTATTAAGCAATACTTGCATATGCTTTCAATCTGATAGTCTGGTTTTTGAGTCTTGTCATAAGAAAAATAATTATCTTAATTTTTTTTTCCTGTAACTGATCAATTTCTGTGTTTTAACTTTAGATTTCAGTTAGATTTAAAAGAAGTCTTGACTGGTACCTGTAGGCTGAGTCTTCTAAGAAATTAGTTTTCATGTTTTAATACTCATTTTGGCATTTTTCTTGCTGTGATTCATTTATTTCTACTAGTGTGTAGTTGAAGTAGAATTGCACAGTGATCTGTGGATACAGAAATACAGTAGTAGAGGATATGCTGATGTGCTGAGGAGAAATGGTATTAAAAAGAATAATTGGCTGTGTCTTTATTTGTGCGTTGAACTTTTACACCTGGACTAAAAATGTGTCCCGGGCTGAACACTGGATTTCCAGCATTTCTTGTTGCACTGCAAATGTAGTAATGAGGAAAGCAACCAAAAGTTGAATGTTGAGTAAGAATTTGTCACGAATGCGTTATCTTTATGAAAATATCTTTCCCAAAGACAATGTTATATGAAAACTTTTCCATCAGCTTCCTTACTCAGCCTTCTTTTATCTTATAAGTAAAACTGAAAGTTTTTGTTGGAGGAATTCCTAGAATTTTGCTGCTTTTCTTTAATCTGCCTGTTTCTAACTTTGTATTTAGTTCATTATTTTCTTCCAATTGCTGACTGAAAGTAAAATAAAAAAATTCAAAGCTAACTGATTTCATGGACAGACCCTTAAGATCTCTCTGATGACAAGTAGTAACTTCTCATTCATTTTCATGAAGCTGGCACTTGATTCTGCTGGAGGCTGCCTGACAGCCAGGTGCTCCTTGTCCCGTTAGAATGCCTGCCCATGGGCATGTTGTTCTGTTGTATCTGATACCAGTGATCAATGAGATTGCAATATGAGAGTCCTTCATCCCCTGTACCACAGAATAGCCTCAGAAATGCATTCTGCATACACAGAGTTTATCAGCAGCTCGCCTTCAAAGTGCTTGAAGTGCCTGGCCACTGTTCCGTTGTGAGGCAGGTGCAGTTAGGCTGAGCTTGCTAAGACTCTGTGCAAGTCCCCTAGGTGGAAATGGTTCCTACGATTGGAAGATCATTTCTTTATAGGTGGACTTAATGTGATAGGCTGTGTATTCAAAAATGCCAGGCTTGAAAAAAGAAAAGCAGATCTGAGAGCTGAATGACTTTCTTACACACCTAATATCTGTTTTTAATAATGATGGTAAGAAATTATGCTTTGTCTGGCTTGTCATATTTTAATCAACCTGGAAGAAACATGAAAATACAGAACATCTGAGACTTGTTTTTAAACCAAATGTTCTTCTATAATCTGTGGATGTTAGAGATGGTGATAGTCCATTACTTTTCAGCACAGTAGTAACTAGCAATCAGTGTATATATAATATCCATGAAATTTGTGTTGAATTTTCTCATGCAAAAAAACCCTCTATCTTCAATGTCTTTGTTTTTGTTAGTGAATCTTTTAAGCAATAGCTAATATGAATTTTTCTGTCTGATGCTCTTTGGGTACTATATCCAGACAGCTTTTGCAGTAAGCTTGTGGCCCAAGAAAAATGTCATATTTTCCCTATAATTTTTGAAATTAAGCAATCATTTCAGTTACTTAAGAGCTACTAGAAGAGAATAAACTTGAGATCGTGCTATGGAGATGATTCTTCCACTGCTGTTTGAAAACTGTGCCTTGTAAAGCAATATCATCTGCAAACAAGCCACTAAGTGCAGGCATGGCAATTGTATAGGTGGTACTCTGTAACCTAGACCAGCTGTTAGGCTATAAAGGTACAGAGATACAGAGGACAACCACTTGTTGGCTGAATTTGGTTTTCTGTTTCATTTGTTGCTGCAGAGCAGTACTTAGTACTAAGACTCAAGCAAGGTACAAGGACCGTTCCTAGTCTATTTTTGTTCACATTTGAAAAACAAAGTATTTTCTGAGATTTATAGGATCCCTTCCCATTTCATAGAAGATGCAGAAGTCAAGAAAATGCCCTTCAGATGGCAGATAGTTTATGATGTCAAAGTAATGTTCACAGTTCTGTACCTCATATTTGACATCACGCTAAGGACCTCCAGGGCTCCTTGTAAATTGTGCCTTATAGAATTGAAAAGTGATTATTAGCTATTTAACATTCAGACTAAAATCTTGTTTCAATCTTGAACTGTGAGTTCAATAATAAAGAGGTACTTTTAATGGCTGAGCCTTACTTGAAAAAATTTACTATGTCATGCATTTCACTGAGGTTCAGCTTCTTGCTTGTTACCTGCTCTGGCAGATAGACTGCTGTCTGCAAGACTGCTGTCTATGTCTCCTTGCTTTTTCTGTATAATGAGCATATATTCAGTAGAAATCATTAGGATGGGGACCTTGCCTCACCTTTCTAATGCAGTGTGACACATCTTGTCCTTTGGTTCCTAGATTGATTACTCATTTCGGTTTCTTCCAGATATTAAGGTTATGCACATAAAATGAAACGTAAAAATCATTCAAACAAATATGAGTGATCATATATCACACTCATCTATGTCTTTATGGTAACTGGGTAGTAGCTGAAGTCATCTGGGACCTTTGTTACTGAAGGCAATCAGGGTTGCCTTTTGGGCACAATCTGTTACTGACTTCAAGGAACGTAATAGTTTGGCTGGTATTCAAGAAACCACTGATTGACACACAGCCTCTCCAACTGTTGCCTGATGTCTAGTTTATCTCATTATAACTTAATAAAAAGGCAACTATGAATATTCACCAGATTCCTTTGCCTGCTCTCAGGGTCTTGGACGTTGACTTTTCAGGCCAGAATATGTAATAATGTATCAAATCAGAAATGCTAGCACCTACACTGAGTACAGAATTATGCCTGTGCCACTTCCTGTGTCAGAACCTTCACAGATTTTTGCAAACAAGATTACACAGAAGTTTTTTCCTACCAGGCTGTCCTGAAAGGGTCATGATCTGGGTAACTATTGGTCTGAGAACCTATTTATTTAATCTTTTTTTTTTTACATGCAGCGTTACACATTGTTTAATGTTTTTCCATCAGCCATGTGAAGTCATTAACAGCATTCAAGTTACAGGCTCAAGTGCCAGGAACACGTGTCTGCCATTCAAACCTGCACCACCTTTATTTCAAGCATAAATGACCCTATTGTCCCCTTTTTGGAATGAGCACTTGAGATGAGGGGCGGAAGCTCAGTGTGTTAGAACTAAGTATGATGCTAAGAAAGTGTTGAAGAAATTACCAGAGTAGCAGCAAGTTCTTTGAAATATTTTCATTAAAAGCTACCGTTGGGCTGTCATCAACATGGTCCCCAGCCTTACTGTCCTTCTAAGATTCATTGCTTCTAGTTGGCATTTGAATGCTAAAAATTTCATCGTACGGACTGTTGGATTGCATATGACCCTGCTAACTCCTGGATTTGATTAATGGAAAGCTTTTCATTTGGAATGAAACATAGTAATTAGCCTCTTAAGCTACGTAAATTGCTAGCAGTGCATTACAGTTTTTCAATTTGCCTTTTCTTCTCTAGAAGAGAAAGCAAAATGTTTAGAAGCAAAATGTTGTATCTGAAATTCTTTTCTCAACAGTGTAAAACTTCTGAAGTTCTCCTTTTCTGTAGTGAATATTCGGAATTTCTGTGCAGCTTACACTAGATACTTATCCAAAGGAGCAATAGAGCTCATTGGGGGTTAGTGCTTGATCACTTGGAGAGGGTTAAGAGTAGGTAGGATTGACAACTTGCCTCATAACTTTCTTAAGCTTTCCATTTTACATAAATTGTTATTTTCCTCTTTCTTTCACTACTGTTTGTGGAGTTTGATTCTTTATGGACATATTCTGCAGAGTAGTAGGACAATCACCTTAAACACAGTCGTGAGGAAGCCTGTTCTGTGCGTTAGAAAATGACACAGCCTCCTGTGACAAGTAATACGTTTATTTTTTGTAAATCAGCATGCAAAGCAACTTTAGTAAGCAGTCACTTTAGCATTCTGCTTCCAGGTGAACATCCAGGCATGAGACTGACCTGTGGCAGTCAGGACTGCATCAGCATTTAGTAGGTACTGGAGGGTGTTGAGGATTTTGCTCTTTCACTGTAGGTTCAGCCACTCCAGCCTATGTTGATAACTTCAATTTATACCATCAAAAATAAAACTACTATAGGAAAGATATGTCCTGGCAAAAGAAGGCCACTTTATTTCTTGGTCAGATGTTTTCTGTGCCTTGGGGCTTCATATCTCCTGGTAGGCATAAGGCAATTCAATACAGCTCCTAATTTTCTCTTTCCTGCTCTTTGATTTATACAGTCAACCTGTGACTATAAAGTGTAAGTGCTTTCCAGTGTAAGACTGATTGCAGTAGTGAGGTGGTTACTTTTTACAAACTTTGGCCCAGGGTTATTGGGTAGTGTGACAATTAATATTAAAAATGTAATTCTTACAGTGGAAAGGTTTTTTTAAGATAGCAAATTTTGTGCTATTTCTGAAGATGTCAGACTCAGCATTCACTTTATTGAAGTTCGATCCCAACAAGTGGTGTTTTCTCTCCAAGTCATACTGGTTTTCATGAGTTACCCTAGGGTTCAGTTGCTGCTTAGATCTTTAACGATGTCTATCATTATAGAATTTCAGGTTGTTTAATTTGTTGATTACTTTGAAAATTAGGCATAAAAATGCCAACGAATGTTAAAGTTTTTCTGAAATGGTAGAAAGCCTTGTGAATGGACCCTGACATGTTTTTGGAAGTCTAAACAAATGAGAAGATAAAGAATTGCACTTTGACACAGGAGCATTCTGTGGTAGTTCTTAATACTTTAATTAGGAAGCAGTGGATTACTCCTATAGTATTGAACAAATCTGATGATTAATAACGTACTGGTCTTACAAGTCCTCAAGTTTAGTTATTTCTGCTCTTTGCAAACTTTTTCTACCATTGTCACCATTTCTACCATCAGTGGTAGGTGGTGACAGATCTTGCTCTTTAACTTGTTCTCCATCTCTCAGCACTTCTGTCTTGGTTTAGCTCTCAATGGTTGTTTTCCACCCATGATCTCTGGCAAGCTTCTAGTACGCATGGGGTACATCTTGTCAATAAGAACAAGGTCATTGCTTCTGGTCTTCTGTATTCTTTAGCTTTTTCCGCTCAGTCTTGAACAATCAGCTTAGTCTGTCTTAGCTGTTTAAAATGTTCTGAAAGCCTCCTTCCTTTTCAGACAGCAGCAAGATTATTTAGGTGATATAGACAGTTCTCAGACTGCTGGTAGCAAATGAATACCACACTCCATCCACTGATCAAGAAGGCAAAATGGAGTGACTTTTAGCACATGAGCGTTGCAGAGTCTGTCATGTGTAATAATCTGTGGGTTCGGTTCTCTTTGACTAGTAGGCTGTCTGGAGAGTAGGATATTCAGTTTCACCTTGGTACTCTTTTTTTGAGCCCCTAGCTCACTGGGGACAGAGTAAGTGATACTGTTTTTACTTCATGACTTCTGGCCATGAAGTAGAATGCGTTGTGTAACATTACTGCTTCTTTGTACGGCTCTGCTGTTCTAATTGGTTGAAATAGTTTTGGTATGGATGGTTTTTGTTTCAGAATATATTGGGAAAACAGGAGTGGAAAAATACCTTCCTGTTCCAAAAAACAGTGTCATCTATTTCCCCATCAAAACTCATCTTTTCTGATTGATGCTTTTCTAGCTTGTTCTTAATAGCTTCTAGTGATAGAGATGCTTTGGAGTCCTGTGCAGACCTGAAGGTCTACACTGAATGTTTTAGGGCTAATGTGTTGTTTGCCTTCTGGGGGTGATGGGGTGGTGGTGTGTGTTTGTTTGTTTGGTTTTGGGGGCTTTTGGGGGGCAACATGGTAAGTCTGAATATACTTACATTGTGTGTGCTGCGTGGATGAGAAGCTAGTGTTTAAGCCCAGATCTCGCTGAACTGAAAGCATTTCATTTCCCTGTCTTGCTGGTCACAGGGATCACAGTCAACAGGACGTTAGCAAAGTTGAGGCAAGCTTGTAGTCAGTTCTTTATACAATTAAGCTATTTCAAATACACTTCTTTTCTTTTTTTTTTTGTAATTGCTTTCTCTCCCTGCCTTAAGCATTCACCCTTGGAAAATACCCACTCCTCAAATTTACCAGTACTACTTTGCCAGTTTCTTTTGAAATATGAAAACAAGGTCGTCTTATATCTTTAGATAGTATTAGCGGTAAAGTGACAGTGAACAGCTATGCAAAAGACAAGAACTAATAATCATTGGTAGTGAAGGCTGGATAAAAGAAATTCATCATAGCTTGAGATTCTTGACAGCAGAATTGACATCAAGCTAGCAGTTCCCTGTCCTGTATTTTTGTAGTTCATTTCTTCTATCCAAGTATAGAATTTTCTATTTGTCCACATTTATTGCATTCTTTTTTTTCTTTTTTTTTTTTTTTTTTTTTGGCAGACTGCTTCTTCAATTTGCCATCTTTGGTTACTCTAATGAAAGAAATACAAGACTTTATACATTTCAGAGCTGTTATTTCACGGTCTCTGCAAACTCTGCAATGACTGTACTAATTTGCACAAACCTTATGTTTTTCATAGAAACCCAGAGGGCCAGGAGTAACACTTTTTTCTTCTTTTTTTATTTTTAAGTGACAGCTTGACAGCTTACATTATGAAGTACAGGTTGGCCTGAAAAAAGGGGTCATTGATCTGATGCCCTTGGTACTGTTCAAAATTTTGCAAATATATGAAAAGACAGCAAAAAGTTATTTCGAGGTGTTCCTAGAGGGCAGTAGTCAGAGACAGCCACAGAAAAACTCTCTGTTAAGGAGTTGGCAAATTAAATACAGGACAGTAAGAGACCTCTCTCTCCTTTTTATAGTTAGAACAGACATACTTGAATCCTACAGTGCCGAAGTCTTACTCTTTCATAGAATATCAGATCAAAGTACATCATAACTTTTATTCTTATCTGATACCTGAAGTTGTATGAATAATAGCAGCAGCAAACTTAAAGAGCACCAAGGAGAAACTGCCCTGTTTTCCTTTTCAGAAATTGAAAAAAATGGAGAAAAATTGTTTTAAGTAGTATTAAAAATCAAGAATGGGTTCCGAATAACTTACTGCTCTATTGTAATGCTTTGATTTTTGACAAAATAATTATGGATACAATGGACAGGGAAGTTCTTTTAATGTTTTGGGTGGGGTTTTTTTCCATTAAAAACAGTATTATGTGGAAGAGGGAGCTTTAAATAGGGAACTGTGTTTATCTAACCTGCTACAAGAGAATCATTTGAGTAAGAGAATCATTGGGCCAAAATAGTGCTTACTGATATGGAATCCTGTTCTGGTGCACATCACCTACATCATGTGTTTGAATTGCACACGCTTACACACACAGCATTATATGTGCAAGGAATACAGACTGAAGTCGATACTAGTGTTGTCTTAATTGTTTCTTCAGATTCCTGTCTTCCCCCCCATCTGTTATTTTTTTTTTTTTTTTCTGGAATGGGAATAACTTCCTATTATCTGACTTTTATGAGAAAGCATTGGTTCCCTTGATTTATCAGCTTAGATTGTGGAGGAATAAATTTGCAGCATAGTTTATGTTAATAACCATAAAGGAAAACACATGAAGTTTAGTCTTGATAAATTTTTCATACAAGAATCTCTAAGAGAAATTGAGTTTTACTTAATAGACAGAATTCACAGATTTTAAATATTTCCAGCTGAAAACTTTCTGTAATTTTCCCTTTTTGTAATCGACAATCTGCCTGTATACTAGCAAAGATATATTTTGGGTTGAGTTACTTGGAGCCGAAGTTCATTAATCTGTTTAAATATTGTAGTCCTATTTATAAAATTACATGAATTTGGACAATGACTTATGACTTTGTTTTCTTTGTAGTTATTTGAACTGCTAGGCCCTGAAGGTTTTGAACTCATAGAGAAACTCCTACAGAACAGATCTTTGATTCTGGAAAGATCTTTGACTTGTCCAAATGATAACAGGTTCCAGACTCTGCAAGGTAAACGACTACAGAATTTTTATTCCAAACCAGATAAAAAGTAATTTTCTAACTGTTCAGTTATATTTCAAACAACAGTGCTGTCTGTGTGTATTTAAAAAGCAAGCAAAAAAAAAAAGGGGGGGGGGATATTTATATGGGCTTAAACAAAGAAATCATGGTCTGGTTATACAGAAGAAACAAGTAAGTATTGCGTATATTTATTTACTTTTCAACTGCCTATGGGCATGTGTATTTTTTAAATGTATTAACTGTTGCACTGTATCTATTTTAATTGATTACTCTGGAAATAAGTTGATCTTTGGTTATTCCTCATCTGCTTTCCTGCTTACTCTCTACTTCTGTACTATCACCAAATGTAGGTCTTGGGGAGAAAAAGCACTGTAACAACCACTTCTGAAAAAAAAAAAAAATCGAAGCTTAAGGATAGACAAGTGAGAGGAAAAAAGGGGTTCGGGTTTTATACTATGATTTTTGTTTTTATAAGATAAATTGCCTGCACAGAGTGATTCTTTTAAAATCTGTTTTACAAATTGCTGTTTGAAAACAAGTCTTCTCACTTTCTCCTCTGACAAAAATAAATAGGTTGTGACTTGGGATAAATCTTACATGGACACAGCACCATGCAGCCCATTGCATGTTCACAGCATATGAAGTTAGAAAAATGTGAATAAAACTAGTAATAGTGGACTTATGTATCCTCACAATAATTTTAAAATGCAAACAAATGTTTTTTAATATGTTTATCTTAAATGAAATGTTATATACGCAAGTGTTTAGAAGTTCACCTCTTATTGTGCTGATGGTTAGTCTAAACTCATCGGAACAACCGTTAGTTTTATTCTGCTTTGAAATCACAAATAGATGTCTTGCTATCAGTATAACAAGGTTTTGTGTCTTGGTGTTTCTTCCCTTCTGAAATAATCAAATAATAAAAAATTTAAAATACATGCAGTAGAAACTGAACTATTACAGTTTTTCTCCTATGTGCAGATTTTAGTTACATAAATATTTTCTTCTCACTTAGCAGAAGTAGTATTTTGGAAGCTTTTGTGAATTTATTCTTCATTATGCCATCAGTAAAGTCTATCACAGTAATTTCTGCTAGAATGTGGAGGAAGAATATTTTCAATGTTGTGCTTTTGAGACAATAGGAAAGCATAACTGATCGTATGCTCTTTTCACTGATGAGAGGACCCTTCTTTCGCTGTTGTAAAGAAGTCAATGATATTTGAGTATCTTTTCTGAGATTGAAGATGCTCTGCCCCAAGTTCCATTTATTAATTTTAATAAGGCTTTTTTCTTTTAAGTTGATCAAAATGGTATTTCTAATGGGGATTGAAGTTTTATCTTTCCAGAATTGCATTTGGGGAAGGGAATAATTTGTGTCTGCAGAAATTTAGTCAACTTTGAGTAATTTGTGTCTTGAGAAAATAAGCACAAGTCAAGGAACTTGTACGTGTACTGCATTTTTGTAGCATGCTGTGTTATTTGACTATTTCTTATGTAATTTACTTCCATGGCAGTAAAGGTGGTTGTTGTGCTTATCAGACAAATCAAGTAACAGTTCTTTGCCCTGGTGTGTTCAGTCTGAATTAAATTTAGTTAGGAAATTGCATCCATTGTTGTCCCTTTTTAATACAAGAGAGAGAGCACTAAAGCTACAGACATGATGGTATTAATGTGGACATTTTGACAGTTTATTAGAATTTTTTCAATGCTATTTAACAAGTTACAGTCACCTTATCTCGTATGCATGCTGTGAGAGGTAGGAGTTTCACGGTTACTGTAGGTGAAACCTAAGCAGCAGAAATTGTTCAAAACATCAGTCAAGTGGGTGGGTTTGATGAAAAAAAGTTTTCAAGTTTTCGGCTTCAGAGTTTGACTGCAAAAGTACATATGAAACATAATGAATTAAGTATATAATATTCAGTGAAATCTACATAAACTAATAATCTGTTTGCAGAATTTTGAAAGCAGAAGTTTAAAAACACTGATATAGTTAAAAACAAAACAAATCTCTCCATCCCACTGCATATAAAAGACTTGGTTGTGTCTTTGGTTTTGGCCAGTAATGGCCTCGGAAGGCTGAATGTGACTGGGCTTTTTCGGATTCCCTGCTCCCCTAGATTAGTTGTTTACTGTAATTGTTCTGTGGTTCTGATTCTTCTTCTGCTTTCTACATAAAGGGAAGGAGTCCTTGTAGCTGTGTAGAATAGGATTTCTCTTCTTGCTTGTTTAGGGCAATTACATTGTGAGTATGCTTTCAATACAATCATGTTATCTAGTAAATATACACTAATTGTTTTGTGAAGAGACTGTTTAAAAAAATCAGCCTGTTTAATCTGTTTTCACACCATTCTACTCATCAGTGTATACATATAAGAGGAAAGATAAGTGGCATTTCCACTGTTGATGAAGTTATAAATACAGAAAAGAAAAAAAGCCCTTCCTTTTGCTGCTAGCCCATCCTCTTGCTTTGGGATGAAGAATTTATGTTTTTAACAATGGTAACTTTAAACATCCTACCTTGGTACTTCTACTACTTCAACTGGTACTTCTTTTGGATTTCTTGAGACCAACTGCTGCACAGTTATCTAAATAAAGGTAAACTATCTTTAAACACACACACACACCACTACACCACCACCCCCAAAAAAGAAAACAAACCTCAGAAAACAAACCTTTAGAAGAAAACTGGGGAAAACAAAGATGGAATCCAGTACTTATGGAGATGCATACCTGTTATCATATTGCAGAACAGTGCAAGAAGTTTATAGGAGAAAATGCTAAGCCCAATTATGGTTGTCAAGTTACAATTCAGTCTGAACAAGAAAAACTGTTAATGAAGCAATATCGTCGGGAAGAAAAGCGAAATGCCAGAAAAGAAAAACAAGCTGGGGAAGATGGAGAAATTTCTGGAGAAGGACTAATGTGCTTTGATCCCAAAGAGCTGCGGATGCAAAGGTAATAAATGCCGAAAGTTGAGAAATGCTTCTGTTGTAATTGCTATTTCAACATATCATAATAGTTTATTTTCTTTTAGTTCGCTTTGGTGATTAGGTGATTCTGACTTCAAGTCACGTTTTATCACAAGTGTAGAATTTTTTTTAATATGAAAACCTAATTTTCAGGGAAAGAAAGCAGTGATCTGCTTAATGAGAATCTTCTTGATCTCATCTATGTGGGCTGGAGATGCAGATTAGAGGGGTAGGCTATCTTTCTTGGTTCCTGTACACACACTACTTGCTTAAGATTTATGAAGTCTGTACTAAATCTATCAGAACTATCTTTCTTTTTTTCCTCTCAAGATTAATGGATACTATTTTCCATGTTGTCAGCTAAGGGTAGTGGGAGGAGTAGGGGAGGGAGAGGATAAGGAGCAAATAAGCTGTTGTATTGAGGAAAAATATAGTAGGACTGGTGTTTAACTTTGAATGCATGTTTTGCTATATTGCTTAAAAAGAGGCAAAACTGCATTTAGGAAAGCCTCGTATTTATTGGATTGCATTTTTGATTTTTATCTAAACAGTGTGTTATAAGGACTTAGTTAACTGATGCCAGAGGATAATGCTGTAAAATTCCTTTGTTAATTACTTTAGGCAATGTTTTTTTCCTTAAATTTCCACAACTCTTGCTCTGACTTTAATATACTACATGCAGTTTTTGTGATGGCTGCCTAAAATGGGCAGAATTATTGCAGTTATTTTTCTGCTCACAGAGAACTAGCACTTTTGAATGCTCGAAGTATGCCGGTCCTAGGTAGACAGAGAGAGATGGACTTCGAAAAAATTCATTATCCGCATGTTTATGATTCCCGAGCTGAAGCTATGAAAACATCAGCATTCATTGGGGGTGCAAAGGTACGTCTTTGGTGCATGATCCGTCTTGAATAGTACATCTTTCCCAGTGAATAATGTGCAGCAGGGTTCCTTTTGTTCTCTTAAAGATTCTCCTCCTTAGCAGAGTCCAATGTATGAAGCGGTGCTTCTTTGCAGAGGGTTTTAAACACTTTCATATATTCTGTTTTTATTTTGACTCTAGAAGAAATAATCTCATTTTCAACTACTGTATTTGTTTTTATTTCTACGGTCACTTAAATCATTAAAATACTATTTTTCTCTTTCTATCTTTTGGAAACCATTGAATTGACTTTAACAAAATGAATGCTTTATGAAATTCTAGACTTAATGGCTTTTGAATTTTAATAAAATGGAGTTATCTTTTTTGTCTTTTGAGGACTATTTTCTGAGTAGTAAAACTGATTATTTTCATTTTGAATTCAGTGCTATCTGTAAAATGAATCGATGAGAGTTGCTTTTATTTTGGATTCATTTTCATACTTTCAGTTAATTTTCCTGTAATACTGTTTTAGGTGTTCTTACCAGAGGCAGTTCAGAGAGAAAACAACAAAATGTATGAAGAGGTGAAGATCCCCCATAGTGAACCAATGCCTATTGGTATTGAAGAGAAGATTGTTTATATTAAAGACTTAGATGAGGTAAGTAAACCATTTCAAAGATATTAAATTAGTTTTTACTTTGTATTACAAAAATTTAACTGAAAAAATTACCAATTAATACTGTGATGTGTAAATGCAACCAGTTAGTTTCTTCGCTACTAATTTTGAGAATATTTGTTCGAGGATGTAATTCAGTGATATAATCCCTTTCATGATGACTCAGATTCAAGAAATTCCTGCTCTAAACTACTTGTTCATGGGTTGCAATTCTCAATTCCTTTGACATTATCTGTTCAGCTATTTATGGTTTTGAGCTGTGATCTGAATCACTAAAATGAAAAGAAAATATTATGGCAATTCTGTTGTCTTTCGGGAGACCACATGGAGAAATGAGCCCAGGCTTCTGTATCTTGACTTGTACGGGTTGGCTTGCACAGCACTATTTTCCAGTCCATCAGACTAGTCTTACAGTATGATGCAGTTGTGGGGGTATTGAGTTATGGTGTTACAGACTGTATGGAGTGCAAAACCTTCTGGAATAGTGCTTCTTTAAGCAGAAGGCGGCAAATCGTTATCAGCAAAGCTTTGATGATAGAAAATAGAGGGCAGAGAGGAAAAATGCAATTAAAACAAACGTTAACATTTTAACTTTTACTGATTTAAAATGATGAAAAAGCTGAGGTAAGGGAACTAAATTTGTTGTTAGTACTTACAGTCTAGAACATGCAGCACTCCGTCACGTGTACCTGCTCACTCCTCATTGTATATGTCAAATCTGTTGATGAATGGAAGATTTGCTATTGATTTGAAGAGGGACATAAAGAGCAAGCTGTATGTACATATGAAGGTTTTCTATTTCTTAGTTCTTCAGCAACATACAACATGGAAAAATGTTTCCCACTTTTTTCCCTGTGGGAAAACAGGAAATGAGAATATACATCTAATACAGTTACCCAGAGCACTTTATTGGGGTTCTGAGTAAAGATTATGTCTTACATAATGATTTAACTCTTTTAAAACAGAAGACAGTTTGATTTTTAGAATCTGAATCTATTCTTTTCTGCTTTGGTGACAGTACCTAATGCCATGTTTATGAAGTGACTGACAGCTTAACTATATAGAAAAGTTGAGCCACTGCAGTTATAAAATGCGACATTTTCTATGACAATTTTCAGCATGACAGCTTTTTGCAATGAAATGTCTTTCTCCTAAGCTCAATACTACCTACTAATCTGTAAACTTTTTGCAAGAAGTACCAATATTTCAATAGACAATAACTTGTTTCAGAAAAAATACAGTCCAGACAGAAAAATAAATATCTAAAAGAAATGGTTTGCAGATTTTTACACATACAATGTTTAAAATATATGTTACAAAATGCATCAGTTATACAAATTTCACAAATAATTTGTCTCCTTTTGTAGATTGTGTATCGTCAAGAGGTACACTTTTCAGTTTTACAGTGAAATTCTGAAATAGAAACAGTTTTCTTCAGAACTTTACTCTTCCGTATGTTTCCTATTACAGGAGATCAAATAGGAGTGTCAACAGCAAATACAATTTTGAATGTTTGAACACCTATGTATCTAATTCCTGCCCCCAACTTTGATATCATTTTGCAACAAAAGATGACAAATTTATGAATAGTTTGGCCAACTGCACGACTTGTCAGATTCCTGTTTCCATTAGTGAGACTCATAGATTTGAATCTTGTTGAATAGCACCTTTTTCTCAATGAGGTAAAGAGGCTGAAATTGCCAGTGTGTGTGTTGTTTAAGATATACCTGGTCAAGACGTAAGTATCTTGGTTAGGGCAAAATTTCTTTTTGCTTTCTCTGTATGGCTGTTTTAGATCTCTAAGCTCATAAAATCTTGGTTGGCGCTTAAAATTTTTGCCAATTAACTTCAGTCAATTTAGAGGGCAAGAAGTTTTTCTGTCAATATGTTTTATTCCTTTTGGTAAACTAGTGTAAGCAAAAGCAACAAAATAAAATTTTTTAGCTTTCTCCCTAGCATATAAAGGTGCTTATAAGATAGCTCTCTTATATCTCTGTATAGATATGTTTGCAGGATTATCTAAAATATAAACAGATGGGCAAGGAGGAAAGGTGATGGTAAATATAACTGTAGATAGTTCATAGCAGCATTTAAAGGCATCATGAGGAAGTTGAGAGTTTTGCTACTGTTGACTATTATGAGATGCCATTAGTGGTAGGGTTTTGATGTAAGACATTGAGTTGGTCTAAACATACAGATTAAGGTACTCGTTCTGTTTAACGAGTCAATATACATGCAACATGTAATAATAAAGATCCCCAGGAAAAAAAAGCACAGAACAACCAAACCGTCTCATGTTGCTGTTAAAATGGTATTTATCGCAGCTGTCCAAGCGCTTGCTGTTTTATGGAGAAACCCTGGTGGTTTTAAAAATTATAAATATTCTTCTTCCTTTGAGTTTATTCGTTTAGTTCTCATCTGTTCTCCATTTCACCAATCCCATTTCTGTTACATTTTGGTGAGTGTCTTGCCTCGCCGAGAGCCAGCTCTGGCTGTGTTTCCCTGCCTCAGGTACTAAAATTTGTTAGTCCCAGTATTCAAAGAAACAAATACTTTGAGTTTTCTAAGGTGTTTCTCCTTGTAAAATTGTCTAGATTTCTTTTTAAGGGAAAGAAATTTATATGCCATTGATAATAGAAAGAATCCTGCATCTTGATTTGAAAATTTCCAGTGGTACTTTTGCTCATTCAAGGTTAAAAACCTGAACTGCATCAATTTTCGCAAAGGACTGAAAAGAAGTAAACCTTACTATGAAGTGTGACCAATAAGAAAGAGCGTGAGAAGAATAGTAGCAATACAAAATAAAATTAGTTCTTCACTAATGATTTGTATTGGGTACGTTGACAAGAGTGGGTCTGGGAATGAACAAAGACAGACCGAGAAGCTGTGCTTATAGCTAAGTGAGTGCATTTCACAGAAATTATTTGGCTACTAGTTTGCGTTTGTGTCACCTCTGTCTTTTAACAGACAAAGGAGCTCTACGAGAGAATCTGTGAGGTATAGGCATAACATAAGGCTGGTAATGAAACTAAATTGTCAAAAAGTTTAATTTACCTTTAATTTTCCTTTTAAAAGAGGGAAGGTAGCAATTAGTCTGAAATGGGCTAGTTTGTATTCTTTCAAAAAATGTTTCACTTTCAACTAAATATTAATGTGAGAATTTTTGAAGTATCATAGGAGCTCCTTTTCTTTTTAGTCTGTATGTTTTCATTTGCACAAAAGTAATTTTAAGGACTCTATATCTATTTCTCATGAGTTATGTGATTTTGATCACATTGTCAGCAGTTTGGGTAGAGTATTGAACCGTGTAACATGCGTATTGCAGAATACACTACAAAATTTAATCTTCGAAGCTCTTAAGGTCAGGACTGAGTTCATGATAAGGAGTTCATTTACATTTTGAACTGTGAACCAAAAGTTAAACCTCTGGATCGTGTAAACTGAAATAATGTTTTTAAGTACTAGTTCGGATTACTTACATTTTTCTCACTTCCTTAAGTTGATGTAAACGTAGTTTGAGAAGAGATAAGAGAAATGTATTCCTCTAAATATTAATTCTAACAAACCGCATTTTAACCACATTTTAAGTGTGTATAGACTCATTTTTTATTTGTTTCTTTGTACAAATATAAGGCAAAATGGCAAAACTTCTATGAACCAACACCAAAGGGAGCAGCGATGCCTTAAACTGGCACAGACATTAACAGGAGGTTCTTATTTATCGGATTGGCAGTGTAGTCAGGATGCACCTTCCACTGCACTTCCGAATGAAGAAATAACACATTTTAGCTAGGTTTCGCACTATATTATCTGAAATCTTAGGGCTAGTATTTTCAAAGTAACTATTTAGTTTAATTAGAGCTTCCTTGCAAAGGGTCAGAGCTTTTCTAAAGAGTTTAACTTCATGATTAGTTAAATTACTCCACAGGCAGATTTTTCTAAAGTGTCATGGAATCAGTGCCTGGAAGAATACAGATACTAAGATGAAATTCATGATACAAACTGACAAAAATCCAAATTTTTGTAGCTACCATTCCTACCTAATCTCATTATGGACTGCAAATATGAGATCAGGAGTGGCCAACCTTTCACAATTTAGCAGCCATAAAAGCATACCGTAGCATCTGTCATAAGCTCCTGGCACTAGTGCTCTCCTACTATATGTCTTGTTCCTTTTTTTGCTTTGTCACCCCTACCTTTCTACACTATGATCTGAACTGCTTCACCTCCTGCCTCAGTCTAACTCCACCTGTGTCATCTCATGTTCTCTATTTCCTACCCCTGTTGAGTTGGGAGCAGGAGCTAGTGGTTTGCATGGAGGGTGCTGTGCTGCTGCTCAGGAACATCTCTGGCATTCAATGGCAGAAGGGTGCCCTGCATCCTACAGGAGTCGCAAAGGGGAAGGGTTCTCGCCTTACTGCAAGGCAGCAAATCCCACCCCCAACTCGATTTGTAGATAATTGTTCTTCTTGGCTTTTATTGTTATTTGGAGAGCTGTGTTTTTATGACAGTACAAGCACATGTGGCTTATACATAGCTGGTTGGTCACACCAGTTTAGTCTGAATTATTATGGTACTACTACTTGTGAAAGTGGCATGCTAGCTAGGTGGTTTCAATAACAAGAATTTTAAAAATGGAGTAAGTACAAGCTTAGATTTATTAGCTTTGGCTGCTTGATGTGCAGCTTGACCATTAGTGAAATATATTTTTTGTACTTACTATAAAGGTGTTTTTGTGCCAGCCTTTTTGCCAAATAAATGTACCTTTAAAGTCATAAACTCAGGTCAGGGAAAGTTCCTCTTCAAGACCGTGAAAACAGGTTTTATCTAACAAATTGCTGTTGGTGAAAAATGACTTCAGCTTTTTACCTAAAGTGGGTGTTCAGGGTAGGATTTATTTCTTTGTTTCATGTTATTTCCATTTCCTTTTACTAGCAGTACTTAATGGTCTGAATAAGAAATGTTTTTTTTTTTCTCTGCATTATGTGAAGGAATTATTACAAAATCAATATTCCCTTTTTTCCTGTAATGTTTTCTTGTTTTTAGAATTTACAAGGTAAATCTACTGACTAGAAGTATGGATGTTTTTGCATAAATTACATTTTTCACATCCAGAATGTTGGACCATTTATTCCAAAGTTGATCTTGATGTGTATTTCAGTTGCTTATTTTCCAAACAGCAATTGACAGCTGGACTGAATTGAATAATTTTTTTAAATATCTTTAATTTTATTGAAATCTTGTCATTTATCTGATGAAGTATACTATAAAATTGCTCTGAGGAAAGTTTACACATTCAGTAATCATTAGTCCCAACTTAAGACAAGGAAAAAAACATGTAGGTCAAGATACAATGTTTTTAATAGCTGGTAATGTATATTAAGAATTGCAGTCTGTCTTCATATTTCATGAGTGGGGGTCCAAAGAAGGTAGAATATGTGCAATAACAGGTTAACAAGAATATTGGAATTAAGATTCTACAGTATTGTTAATCTTAAAGCCTACAGGTTCTGGTTTAATTTTCTTCAGTATGTGAGTTAATGAGTATTTTATCATTACTTTAGAATTCCAGGTGCAATATTTACAATTTCTGCATTAAATTGTTTGCGTATCTAACTTAGCCTCAGCTGAGGCTTTTGTGCATTGTTTTGTTTAAATTGTCTGAATAAATACTGTTGCTTTGGCTGAAAGCACATAAAAATATGTGCTTCATGCCAAACCAGCAGTTTATTGTCTGTCTTGTGTAAAATTATCATCTTTCCCATTAAGAAAATCCTATTTCTTATTAGAAATAGTTTAACAACTCTTCATCAAAAAGATCTGTTGCTATGATGTGCAACGTGTAAAGTCGTATTCTGGTGTCGTGGTTTAACCCCAGCTGGCAACTAAGCACCACACAGCCGGTCGCTCACTCCCCTGCAATGGGATGGGAGGAGAGAATCAGAAGACTAAAAGTGAAAAAACTCGTGGGTTGAGATAAAGACTGTTTAATAGGTAAAGCAAAAGTCATGCATGCTGGCAAAGCAAAACAAGGAATTCATTCACTACTTCCCATCAGCAGGCAGGTCTTCAGCCATCTCCAGGAAAGCAGGGCTCCATCACGCATAACCGTTGCTTGGGAAGACAAACGCCATCACTCCAAACGTCCCCCCTTCCTTCTTCTCCCAGCTTTATATGCTGAGCATGATGTCATATGGTATGGAATATCCCTTTGGTTAGTTTGGGTCAGCTGTGTCCCAGCTGTGTCCCCTCCCAACTCCTTGTGCACCCCCAACCTACTCGCTGGTGGGGTGGTGTGGGAAGCGGAAAAGACCTTGACTCTGTGTAAGCACTGCTCAGCAATAACTAAAACATCCCTTTGTTATCGACACTGTTTTCAGCACAAATCCAGAACATAGCTCCATGCTAGCTACTATAAAGAAAATTAACTCATTAACTTATTTTTAAATAGAAGAAAAGATCTCTATGCAAAAAAGATAGTCAAGCCGATCTATGTCCCTTATACAGATGTCTGTAGGATGCAAAAAAGAGAGGAAGATGATGAATAATTGGAGAGAGATGAGAACCGAAGTATGATCTTATGTCAGATTTTACGAAGAGCAAAAAGCAGCTTTCACTGAGCAGCAGCCCATACGTACTGAAACAATCTGTGCCAATCCACTGCTGTGGAAGTAATGCCATAGATCTCCTCTTTTGGGATGGGGTGGAATGAAGGTAAAGGAAGCAAATACTTCATGCCGCTCATGAGTTTTGGAGCTAGGCATTATATAACTAATGAGATGTAAGCCTGTATTTGCTCAAACTACGTCCTCCTTTGCCTATTCATATGATGTGGCTTTTATTTTTGGTATGATATTGTGGATCAAATCACTGTAATGTGATTATTTAGAAGCGGATTATTTTTATAGAAATTGGAAAAACAGTCACCAGAGAAGTATAATGAAAACAGGCTTTTATTATTGTCCCATAAGAATGGGGAAGTAATGCAGATACTTTCTTAAAATTTTGGGTTACTGGGATTATTGGAGAAATTCATAGATAATGACTTGCACCCACATTTTCAGATTGTACAATGTTTCCCTGATTTTAAAAAAACAACCAACGCAACAACTTGCAATGTAACCTTTTTCTTATTCCAAAATAGTGTTCTCTGTCTACCTCTATCATAAACCTGTCTTTTGGTAAGCTCACAGCAGGTTTATTTGCTTTGGTTTGACACTGGGCAAGTTTGATTCTTTTAGAATCAGGCTGAATGAAGGTTTCTTCTGCAGTATGTGCTGTCTTAGCTCATCTACACAAATTTTTCAGATGACTATTACAAAGGTGAAAAATTATCCTTTTCTTTTTGGCCCATAGGCTTCTCCTTGCTATTCAGCTATAACCTAATGCCTTTCCCTGCCTTGTAGTGTCTTAAAATTGACTGCTTAAAATATGATCTGATTATTTGTTCTTTAAGTTGCCTTTGTCCTAGTGTCATGCACAGTTTAGTTGAAGACATTTTGTAGTCTTGTGCTTTTATTCTTTTTGAGATTATCAAGGCTTTTGTCTTTTTTCTTTAAACATCAGTTTCTAAACACTATTATGATAGTATATTGTATAATACATTATAGCTTTATTTTTGGTGTGGCTTATTGTTTACATACTCATATAAAAGCCTTTTAACATCTTAGAAGCTTGACGGTTGTATTACATGAACAAGCCACATTTAAGACACTGGAGATGTTGACGGTGGTAAGGATGCTATGAAAAACTGATAAATATGCTCCTTGTTTGTCAGTCTGTGTTGTGTTTTTATGTGCATTTTTATTTTCAAAGGCTTGATATTAATGAAAGCATGCGAAAAAACACTGGTAAATGTAGATACAGCAAGAAAAAATCCTTGTGAATATAAAATAGTATTTTCAAATGTCCTTTCGTTAGTGAAGTTGTAATTGAAACTTAAACAGCTTCTCATTTATAGATACTCTGTTTATTCTAAGTACTAGTAATGTACATTTTTTTTAATTGAAAAGAGCTCTGTAAAATCTGCTCTTCTTGAGTAGTATAAGTTTGAAGACAAGAACAATTAATTGACAATATGGGTCAAAGTCTAATAGTGAGAATATCTGTACTGGTGAATATAGAGAACTTCATTTCTTTTAATCTGTTCTTTAAACTAGCATGGCTGTGTATGATATACTAAGCAAAGATTGCTGAAAACTGTCATGTGAGAGTTGAATATTCTTACAGTTATTTGGGATTTTGGTTGCTCCTTTTCATGCAAATAGTAAATATGAATAGGGAAATGCCCTTTTTAATATTAACATGAGGTAAAATTGATTGCATCTGATTTGAATAAAACGTTAAGCCTGTTTCATTTTCTACACAGCTGCCAAGTGTATATATATTGTGTAGTGCTGCCTCTGAAATAGTTGAAAATCTGATGGGAACACTTACAAAGGCAAACCAGTAAAGGGCACCAGCTGCTGAAAAGCACCTGCTGAGCCAGGTGGGAATAGATGCATCTGCCTGTAGCTAGAAGTAATCTAACAAAGTACCTGCTTTTACCTGTCAGGGTTTTAATTTTAAAGATTAAACCAATGAAACTAATTCTGAATACTTACAGAAGAAGAAAAAAAAATCTGGGGTGTTTTTTTCTGCAAAAGAGCACCACTTCTCAGCAACAGGAGTCTGTGAAAGCTTCTCATTCTCATAACTATTTTATGTTTTTGTTTTAATAAAAACAAACCCAGATATGGCAGCCAAAAGTCTCAGCTACACTGTGCATAGTGTCTTACTAAAGGATGCTGTCAGTATGGAAGAGATTATGCTACCAAAGAGCAGGTTTCCAATTTTTGTTTGGCTTAGTATGAGAGAGGGATCTCAGGGGAGTTTGTGAGAGTATATGTTTCTTTTCTCATTGCAGTGTATTTGATTCGTTGTGGATGGTAATGAGCACACAAAAATATGTTTTACAATCAGAAGTCATTAGACAAATTTCCCAAATATTTTTTAAAACTGTTGTACTTTTTGTCTTTTGATACTTCAACTTTTATTGTTCCCACACATTGGTGACCTTACCACACATGTTCATCATCCCTCACTTATCTTTTATTTTCCTGTAGTAGATCGGGTAGAAAAACTTCTGTGAATGCTGCTGGTTTAGTTGGGATTTGGAAGAACAAAATAGTTGTGTTCTTGCAGAAAAAAAGACCAATTGTGCTTGTAGTCTTCCCTTGTAAAATTTAGGAGAAAGTCGTTTAATATCTATATTGTAAGACAGTACTGCCTTCTTGGTTAGCAGTAGTGTGAAATTAACTGAAATAGAGAAGAAAATTGAGTTGTAGAAAGATTGTGACAGCAATAGTTATTCCTCTGGGAATATTGTTCTGTTTGCCATTCTTTCATTTTTACTTGATGTGTTAAAATTATTGCTAGTTTCAACTATAGTTACCCTTCAGAGCACTCTCTTAGTTTTTCTGGGTTTTGTTAGGTATTATTAGGAAGAAATCGTTTATGTCATATGTTAAGGGCAAGCTAAAGTAAATAGTTTGAAAATATTATCCTGAAGTGGCTTCTATGTTAACAGTTTAAATATTAATTTCTACATGAACAGTTAGAACTGATGCCTTTGTGTGCATAAAATAGTATTGAATTAATTAGGGTTTATTTAAAAATAAAAATACTGAAATATTTCTGTACTTTAAAGGTATATAATAATATGAAGTGCTGTTACCCTGCTCTTAAAGACAGGTTTAAATTTGCTTTCAAAGAAAGACAATATTTGGGCTCCACTGAGATTGTCCACCAAGGGATTCAGCTAGAAATCACCAAATAGTTTTAAATGTTTTTAAAAGGTTTTGGGATAGAGGAGCTACATGACTAAAAGATTGACTTTATATTTGGTAGGCTATTCATCTCGGACTTGCAGTTTCCATTAACCTCAAGATCGCATGGTAACTGTTAATATAGTGGAAGTTTTAAAATTTTCGAAGAGTAGTAGTTGTTTGAGGCTGCAGAACAACAGGGATCGACAAGTAATGTAAAGTCTCTTAAAGTGGGAGACAGATTTTGTGTGTGTGTGTGTGTTTTGTATCTTATTCTAAGAAAATACTTTTTCTGAATTCTAATTGGAAAATTGGAATTATCCTACCACTGAATCTTTCAGTTAGAATATTGGAACTGAACACATCGAGTAAGAGTGGAGTCATTTTTTATTTTCATATGAATAAATAGGTGTGCTTTATATAATAACAACGATAATAGTAGAAAACATTTCTTTCTTCTGTAGTATGTTGGAAATTAATCTGGAGAAGGGAAATAGGAAACTTTTCATTTGCAGGAAACAAAATATAGAGGAAGATTATTTTATTTAGCCATTCATAGGAATTGCTTATCATTAAACATAATATAATGAAGGAAACTTCTGTGCAAATATTCCTTCTTCTCTTGCTTTTGTTCCCTGAATCTGAAAAGGATGGGGATTTTTTCTGAGTCATCTGAGACTATGTAGAAGTTAATTTCCTGTGTTCCTGACTCTTCTTCCCCTTGCTTTTGACACCTGTGGACCTTTGTCCGTCTGGACCTCTAAGCATGAGACTGTCTCCCTGCCATGCATGCTCCTTAGATGGAGACTTTTTTGCTTGTTGTCGAATGTATCTTGAAGCTAAATAAGAATGCCTCTCTCAAGTTTTGCATCAGTAATTTGCCTACATCAGAAACAAGACTGTTTTGCAAATCAATAGCTACTATAGCAGCAAAACAAAAAATCTGATCCAATTGTAACCTGCAGCATGTATCCTTTTCAAAGGAAAGCTCTGTTAAATCTGTAGTGCTGTTTGCAAAGCAAGAACTACCTTCTTCATCAGCTTTTCAGTTTTTGTGATTCTGTAGTTTTCAGTGTCTTAATTTTCCATTAATCTAAATCCTGAGAATTGCTGAATGGAAATGCCCAGATGCAGCCCTTTCTAAAGTTTTGTGTCTTTATCCTGACCCATACTTCAGTCATTCACGTAAGTCTGTGTGGTATGGGAGGGTCTGGACTTTGATCCCTTTTGTCTGATGTCTGCCTCTTCCTCCTGTCACTATTTTTCAGGTTTGGCCAAAAACTGTCTGCTGTTTTCTGTCAGTACTCTCCATCCCTACTAGATTTTCCAGTTATCTGTCTAGGCTGGTTGCAGTAGCCACACCTTTTTTGAGATGAATGTATGCCCTCATCAATACAACTTACTGCTTAGAAATCTTTTTCCTTTTTTCTTCTTTTTTTTTTTTTAATGTTAGTAGTGGCATATTCTTTAAAAACTGCAACAAGAATATGGAAGGAAAAGAATAAATTAGATCTCCCTTGATATGATGCAGTTGTTTCAAAATTCTGCCAACTAGTTCAGAAATAGCAATTCATGCAAGAATTCAACTTTCAAAAAGTAGTTTGTGTGTACTTCCATGTCATATCATAATCTCTTTATTTGGGAAAAGTTAGCTAAAACTGCTTTATATTGGTTGCGTAAAAGGGCTTCAATTTTTATGCTGTGTGTTAGTAGAGTACCTTTTTTCTTACCAATGGCCAGAACTTATGTAATTCCTTTCATGATGCCCTTGTTATCTTTCCTTCTTATTTTTTGGGTTTCTCCCTTTGTCTTGCAGTGTCTATATTCTTAAACAACTAGAAAAGGGTTTTCTGTATTAGCTCTTTGATTACAGTTACTTTTGAGACAGTGTACTTCTAACAGTGATTTTTTTTTTTCTCTTTCCTTTTAAAGAGATGCACTGTGTTTTCCCAGGGGAATAAATTAAGGGAGCAATATGCCGTCAGCAGAGCTAGGAGTCTGTTTTAGTTGTATACAAGTGTAAGAAATTATGAGAGTGTTCTCTGAATTGAAAAAACCCAAAACCTGTAGAATAGGCTGTGGCGTATAAACATTAGTTTCCTCATTGCTCCATCTAGAAAAGTCAGGGAGATGGTGGTAGTGGAGGTGTCAATACATAGCAGTCCAGGAGGAGCCTTGCTGTTAAGGGTAACAACATTTTAGATGTTTTAAGCTTCGTAGAGGTTTTTGTATTTCTCTCTTCCATGCTCTTAGCTTTGTATAGCATTAAGTTATTTTTACATTTTAAAGGAAAGAAACCCTCTTTATTTGATACTGTTGATATGGATGAAATGTGAACAAATTAAATGCAAATCCTTCTATCCTCATAAAATTTTAAGTTCTTATGTTATTAGGAAATGCCACAACTGTCACCAATTTTCCTTTTGCTATTTTCCTACTAGCTGCATTACTTCAAGGTAATTTTTGTGTGTAATTCACAAACGGCATCAGAAAGCTCTAAGAGGAGGCTGTGTTCTGATCTCCATTTCACTGCTATAATCTGGAATAATTCTCTTGACATCAGATACTTTTGAGTTTATGATAGTGTCACTGAAATCAGAATCTCTCCTGTATGTCTGTTTGGTTGCCAAAATTTATGTACATTTGCTGTGCTGTAGAAATAGTTGGTTTTACAGAAAAATCTTTCTGAAACACTTCGTTATCCGTTTCCTCAAATCAAATCACCAGAGGGTATAATGATCTTTTGTCATATTATAAGTAGGCTGAGGAACACAACAGTTCTCCCAGTGAGGGGAGGAGATTCCCCAAGCTGTTTCAGTGTTTTAACTCAGAGCAGTGAAAGCCTTGGAGTTGTGGTGCTTTCCCATCATTTCCATCAAACTGATTTTGGCTCTATACATGCAGAAGTCTTTGGTTTTAATCTATACATTGAACCAAAGGATATTTCTCAATGTTGTATTTTTAATACAACAATAAGTGGTTTAATAATTCAGAAATCTATAGAAAAAGTATGACTGCTGCAGTTATTTGTATGGCGTAGCTCATCAAGAGAATAATTTAGATAATGTCGGTAGCACCATATCTATAGACTTAAAAGGATTTTTGTTGAAATTACGTCAGGCGTGTTAGCTCTTAGCTGTCATATATGAAGTAAATATTTTCCCTAAAAACTCTTGCTTTTGAACAGATCTCTCTTCTTTCTTCAAGGGAGCAGATGGCACAACTGATGATTTTTTTAAAAAAAAAAGGATAGACAGACATGGTGGGTTTTTATTCTTTGATATTTTTTTTTTTTTTTTATTGGCTGTTTTTTTCAAGGAGTGCCTATGTTACCACAGTTAGTAGGAGACTACTATACTACTAGATTTCGCTACAGTTTGTTTTTTAATGGAACTGTTCTGGACTCCTCTGGATGGAGACTGGTTCTTCTCTAATGAAAGTTTGTTTGTTGATGAACACTCGCTGTTACAAGCTGTCCAGAATTTTCACGTTTCCGAGAACTGAATAACTGTCAGAATAATAACACTTTCAGTATCTTGGCAAACATGAAGTTTAAAAGTCTGGAGGGGAAATGTTTAATCAGGACTTAAAAGCAGCATTCCAAATAAAGTAAAACCATAATAATTTTCATAGTTTGTGTGTTTTGATAGCTTGAAGCAGAGGTAATCCTTTCATATATAATGAACATATATATGTATGCCCGCCCAGGATACTTTTTTATTCTTGTGAACTCTCTGTCGGAATGTGGGAAAACTTTGCAGTGTTTGTTTTGAGTTTAATGCAACTAATATAACTTGAAAGTATGAAAATTTTCCTGGTTTCTGATGGCTACTGCTACTTAAATACCTATTGCATTAACCAGTGAATGTGGTGATAATTTTAAAAATCAAGACTCCATAGTTTTTTAAAAGACGATGTTTAATTCAAATTAAAAACATATTCAGCAAAGTCTCATGGGCTGTATTTCTGTATTCTATAGAATGTCAGAGTATAATTTTACCCTTATGGTTCATTATCTGTCATTTCTAGGAATTTCTTCTGGCTTCTTAATCTAATTAAGGGACTGGAGCATTTTTCATGTGAGGAGAGGCTGAGAGAGCTGGGGAAGAGGAGGCTCAAAGGGAATCTTACAAGTGTATATAAATACCTGATGATTAACAAAGAGGGAGCCAGACTCTCCTCAGTGGTGCCCAGTGACAGCACCAGAGGCAATGGGCACAAATTAAAACACATGAAATTTCATCTGAACACAGGAAAGTAATTTTTTACTGTGAGGTTCTCAAATACTGGTACACCTTGCCCAGAGAGGTTGTGGAGTCTCCGTCCTTGGAGATACTTAAAACCCAACTGCACAGTCCTGGGCCACCTGATGTAGGTGATCCTGCTTAGAGCAGAGGGGTTGGACTAGATGATCTCCAATCTAAATGATTCTGTGGTATGTTATTACCACTAATAGTGACATGGATAGCCATACCATGCAAGAATTGCGTTTAGTTCTAGTCTAGTCACTTGTAGCACGTACAGCTTTGAATCCAGCTGCTGGTTCTCTGGTGCCTTTTGTTACTTGCATCTGTCTAATATGTTTTACTCTAAGCTTCCTTTATAGCACATAACTCTTCAGGTGCTACACTTTGGATGAGACATAATTTGTACTTACTTGAAGAAATTGTAATGCTGATTATGGCCCGAAGCCAATCCTGAGCTCTATTTGGTACGCTTGTATAATTTTCGTATCTTTGTGTATGGTACTTGTTCCTACAAAAATTGTCCCCCTAAGTCCAATGAAATCTCACTGATATGATTTGGTGCTAAATGGAGCAGATCCAAACATCATGCAGTTTTTCTTTTACGTGTTATGAGCCTTTGCTTAAAATGTATATACGCGCTTTGCAAGCCAACATTTCAGTCTTTGGGGCAGGTAGGAAATTATATTCTCAAATAGTACTCCTAAGATAATGTAAAAATAATTTTACCTTTATGGTATTTATATAGTTATATTTTTATTTATTATTGTTCCTAAATCTCATGAGCTACCACCTCCATGAAAGTAGCAGAATATTAAAAGTATCATCAGGAGAGGGAGGCTGCGGAAGTCCCCAGATATAACATCTATGTTTATTTCTTCAGTAGCAAAATAGGATTTACGCTGACACGAAAGTGCTTTAAGTGTATACATGCATAATTAGAAAGCGGGGGGGACTACTAAATGTTCATAATTTGGAAGGAATATATTTATTAAAATCTGTATATACATATATATACAAATATATATTTGTGTGTGTGTGTGAGTATGTATGCATAGACATGTGTTTTAACCAACAACATTCCAAAGTATGGCAAAGGGGAAAGATGACCTAGAGATTATTTATACGTCAGGACGAGGGACATCTGAACTTCATTTCCTGAATATCATGGATTTTCTGTAAAACAGCATAGATTAGTCATGCTATTACCAGTTAGATCAATTACCTTTTTAACTGAAAGTGCAATAGAACAACTGACTGCAGAATGGGATTTGTTGCACTTGAAATATATAAGGTACTTTGATTAAAATATATCTACATTAAAATGAAGCCAATGAGTAGGGAAAATGCTGAAAGTTTAAACTTGGTTTATGAGTGCAATGGATTATCTTTGTGATAAATGGGTAGTAATCTTATTATTTTGTTATAGTATGACAGAAGAAGTCATCATTATAGAACATTCCATTATGTTATGGAAATTAATACAGATGACTAACATTTCTTTATTTTAGACCATGAGAAAATTTGTCTAGTGTTATCTGATAACTGGAAAAATGAATGTGGAAAAGACAAAATCTCTTTTAGAATGAGGAATATGAAGAGAATGTTCTGTAGATAAATCAATAAAATATGATAATTCTGAGGGAGATAACACCCAAACATATTTTATGGATAAATTGCTGAGAATTAAATACCGTTATATTTTTTCCTAGTGTTGCTCTGGATAGATTAGATAAGACATATTATGCTATGTCTGTGCATGCCAATCTGAATTTAGAAGCTGCTACTAAAATGCTGGCATTGTACCTTGAAGTTGACTTAAGAGCACATTGGGCCACCAAGTGAAAATTTGTGATACTGAGGTTAATTGCATCTGACAAGCTGTTTCTGTCAACTAGTGTTAATGCATAAAGCGATACAGAAAATGAAAGATAATCTCAGCTTTTAATGGAACTTGTAGTTAGCACCCTTTTGTTCTGGGTGAGGGAGAGTGCAGACCACAGCAGTTTTCACAGGTATGCCTTGGGAAAAAAGTGACTGTCTTCTCTATCGTATTTATTAAACTCTGTAGAACTACAAGGTCTGATTGCGTGACTAAAACTCTGTCTAAAGTGCTGATGGCCTGTGCTATTTAGAACAGACAGTTACTACCATGTTGTTGAAGCAGTTGCGTTTCTGATCTGTAGCTTGCCTGCAGACTCATTCATGAATATTTCTTTAATGACTTTAAGAGTTTTGTCCTATTTTTAAATTGCTGTTAGAGCACCAACATGCAAATATCTTTTTAATGAAATTACTAATTTAGAATATCTTCATTAAGTGTAATCTCATTTACTCATAAATGCATTAGTTGTAATAGTAAATTCCTTGGGAAAGAATTGGAAAGCTTACTGAAGTAAAAATAAAGGGTTTATACATTCATATCAGAGCTGCCTTGAGTATCATCTGGTTTGTGGAAAGAGTTGCTTCTCAGTAGTCTTTCACATTGATTCATGCTTATGTAAAAATGGCACCATCTTAGGCATGAAATTGTGTTTGTTGAGAATAGCACTCAGATTGTATTCTGCTTAAACTTCCTTTGGTTTGTGTAGAATTCTAGGGATAAATCAGCTGTGGAATAGAAAGCCGAGGAATGTTGCATCTCGTTCACTTTCAGTAAAAAACAGATTCTGCCATCCAGTGGCTACCAGTCCTTTAAACAGAAGGGATTTCACTGGTTTATCTGAAAAAGAATTGGGCTATAGAAGTCTTGACTGATGTTAATACGCCAAAGGGAAAAAAAGTTGTTTTCAGCTTTCCAACTAGGTAGCTTGTGCAAATGACAAATTAAAAAAGCAAATCATCTAGTACGGTTGTCAAACGGTGGACTCCTGTGCATAGTGCTGCATTTCTGTCTGCTGTCCGTTTTTTTCTAACTGATTTTTAAGGGCAGAACTACTGGTTTTGGATTATGCACTTGTACTTACTGTTTGGAATAAAATGAAATTTTGGAGAAGGGTAACCTGTAATTTTTCTTTCAACCAAATGGGGAGTTGGTTTGAAGAGGTCTTAAGATACTGTTTTTCTCTGGAATTCCTTTCTCTTGTAGCTATTTTAATCCTTAATATGTTCCTGCAGAGTCACCTTTCAAAGAATATTATGCGTTGACTGTGTATTGTGATTATGAATGTTGTGTATTGATTTGTCTGTGCCCGCATTTTTCTTTTGAGCTGCTTGAAAATTAATTAGTGTGTTGAATAAAAGTCTGGATTCTGGTCAGAATACCATTTTAAAAAGTACTTCTAGTTCTTAACCAGGCTTTTATGGGTTTTATTTTTTATTAGTCTTTATTCCACTCTTAATGTTCCTGCTTAGCATCTTTCCAGAAAACAAGCTGAGGTTCATTTTTCTAACTTGTCATACAGCTTCCTCTGGTGCTTCTGGAATATCTGTTTATTTATTGCTGCTTACCAAGTCAGTCTTAGTCCCTGGTGTTACTACTTTCCAATAGGAAAAGAGACAAGAAATTATTTTTATTTATCTAAATATTTATTTATTTTTGCTAACAATTACATGTCCCAGGGCTATAGTATATGTAATTTCTTCCAAATGTAGAGGAAAAAGATGTCTTACACTGCCCACTTAAAGATTAAGAGAAGCTGGAACAATATACTCCTACAGGCAGTAGTTTAAGAAGTACTTAAAGACGTACTTTAAGGGTATTAACAATCACACCGTTGTAAGGAGACCTGTATGTGTAAAGCCATGTGTGTTCAACTGTGTGACTGTGAAAAATTCCTGTCATTCTTTTCTGAAGATACTTACACCGGACTTCATTTAGACAACTATGTTTCTGCTTTTGTTTAAAAACTGCTTCTTTAACTTATAGACATATTGTGCAATGTAGTGTTTTGTTAGTTCAATTCTGTAATCACCAGTTGTGTCTGTGAGTTTCTCTCCGTAGATCCTTTATTATAAACACTGTAAATAGTGTTCATCAGTGTGAACTTTATAGTTTTTATAATAGCTTCTAAAACCAATTAGATGGAATGGGAGGGAAAAGGGAAGAGGAAAAATATAACCATTTTCAAAGATCTGTCAGGAAATCTCAAAGTGAAGTAACAGGCAAATTAGAAACTTAAAAAGACTAAGGAGGCCATAAAAATAGCTGATTGAACCCTGATAGCACTAATGTAATCAGCAGGTCTTCAGGAAACCCATTAACATTTTATAATAGTCTCATTCATGAAGATGAAATGAATTTTAAAGACCAAGTAAACGTTATGTATACAAAACTTGGTGCAAAACAAATAAGCTTTCCCCCTGCAATCTTGCAAGCAGAATAAACTGTGAAAGAACATTAATAGTGAAAACTGTTGTAATCCTGAAATTCAGCCACTTAAAAAATTGAAGAAACCTGATGAAAAGTACTGGAAGTACTTGCATTATATACTTTTTTTTTTCCTTCACCAAAGACACTTAACAGTTTAGAATAGATACTTGAATATATTTGAGATGTGTCAATCCTATAAATACAAATGTGATTCACGATTTGAATGGAACTTGTTTTTTCAGTGTTGCACAAGAAGCTTTTAACCTGAAAGCTTTTCTAAGACAAAGGTACTGCTAAACTGAAAAGCACATTTTTCAAAAAGAATTAGTGTGTTGATTGCATAGCATTTTCATTGACTTTTATATCAATGAATGTTGTTTTTTAATATTTAAAGTTCTCTAGAGTAAAACTACAGTTGGCTAGTCATTAAGTATGTCATTCCTCTACTTTTAAGAGTAGAGCGTTGCCATGTATTGTGAAAATTGTGTATTAACCTAAGTTTGTAATTTGCATCTCAGCCTCTCACATGAGGCTACTACCAAGAAGCTGCAGCAAAATGATAGACCTAGTGCTGTTTGTCGCAAAGTTAAATAAAATAGTTGATTTGAATAGCAATGAAGCCCTCATTCCTAAGCTTGCATTACTTGAAGTAGTAATAAGTTGGGTCCTGCTCAAATAATTTGCTTAGTATTGGAAAGAATTGCAAAGAATATTATTAGTATTGGAGAGGCTATTACCATAGCAAATGACTGTAAATTAACTAAAGCGCCCAGAATAATGGAAAGGGAAATCTTCAGAAGATGCTTTCAGGACTGTTCTTTACAGTGAATTTGTACTTTTGTGGTTTCCTACAATTAAAATAAAAATTATAATCGTCAAAAATATCAGTAAGATACTTTTCATTATTATTAGTAGAAGCAGTGCAGGTAATTAAATCTGTAGAAAGGAAATAATTCTGTGTTCTGCAGTTTCTTTTAAGTGTCTGTGAAAAGTAACTAAGAAAAAGCAAGTTTATTAGAAAATTAATTTTATATCTTAAGGTCTGTTCTTCAGTTGCAAAAGTTTTAGAATCTTCAGATGCAGAAATTGTAACTGTCTACAGCAGTTCTTTCTTAGTGAAAATCTCATTTTTCAGAGAGACCGAGAGGAACAGAGTATTTTTAAAATTGATGATTTGTACTTTATAAGATTTAAATATGCATTAAACTATGATAACTATAATTGTCTGTATTAACTGTATAATTTAATTTTTGAAAACATTCTCAAAGTTTATTTGGGACTACACATACAAGTTTTATGTTCCTTTTGGAGGCTGCAGTTTGTTGGAAGTACTGTTGGAGAAAGGTCTGACATAAACAATTGCAAGATGGAGATTTCCTCAGAAGCAAAGAGAAGGTTGTTACTGAATTTGTGTGTGTGTTTGCACAATTAAACTTTATTGCTCAAAATTAATCATAAATAATTTTTTAAATCCTCTGTTTCTTCAGCAGGTTCCTGTGTATTTCTGCCTCTTCTTCCATTAGAGTAGTCATAATTTGTCATCTTAGATTTAAAGATGTATATTCTTCTAATCTGACTATTGCTGTTTTACTGATGTTTAATTCTTAATAGGTCGTTGTTTTACTGTATATTAGTTTTGGTCACACTCTTGATTAAAATAAATTAAATGCTGAAATAGCATGTGGCTAAAGATTTTGATTGATTTTAACAGATGTTATCCTGCTATATTTTGTTTCCCTATGGATTCAATATTTGAGGGTTGGGTGGGAGCGGTAGCCTCAGAATAAAAACCTTGGAATAATAAATAGATTTCAACCGGTATCCTAAAGTTTGTTGCCATGTGTTCTTTTTCTTATGATTAATATGTATAGACATACACACACACACACGTGTATATATATATGAAAAATCCAAAATATGTGTGTTGTTTATTTTAACAGATTGGACAGCTTGCTTTTAAAGGCATGAAAAGACTAAACCGAATCCAATCTATAGTTTTCGAGACTGCCTACAACACAAATGAGAACATGCTAATCTGTGCCCCCACTGGAGCTGGGAAGACTAACATTGCCATGCTGACAGTCCTTCATGAAATTCGCCAGCATGTCCAGCATGGTGTTATCAAAAAGGATGAGTTTAAGGTAGGAGCTTAATGAACCAAGTAACAGCTTTTTAGCTTGTAAGGTAAAACCCATTACATGTTATACATGGAAGAGGAAATCAGGAAGTTTTCAAGGGTATTACACTTTTCCAAGTCAAAGATAAGGCTAGTTTTTATTTGCTTCAGTATTGTTAAAGCTATTCTTATTTGTGTTCTAAAAATCTTATTATGCAAGTAAAAAGCTATGAAAACACATTTCGCTTTGATGTAGAACCAATTTTCAAAGTGATGAGGCTGTATAAACAAAACCCATTGTCTTTAAACAGCTGCACACTTATCCAACAAAGATAACTACTTTTCATATATCACTATTAAGATTTTTCACTGTAAGCGCCTGACATCATATTTCACAATAAATTGTGATTTGTAGTGGTTGCCATGAAACAAATGATATTGTGGGGTTTGCTCATTTATCAAGCAAGTGTCCTTTTGGTGCAGATTGTGTATGTTGCTCCTATGAAGGCTTTGGCAGCTGAAATGACAAATTACTTCAGCAAGCGTCTGGAACCACTAGGCATTACTGTGAAAGAGTTGACTGGTGATATGCAACTGTCAAAAGGTGAAATTCTGCGAACACAGGTATGCTTAATATTTTAAAATATTGTTCTGTGTGTGTATTTATACCTCTCCATAGGTACGCTGGTCTTTTTTTCAAACTCCTTGTAAAAGTATTGGTGAAGCAGCTGAAATGTTATTACTGAGTCTGTAATTACACTGGGTTTGTTCCAAAATGTGAATTTTAATTCAAAGTGATTAAAACACTAATACATCTGAAATACCTTAAGCAATGGGCTCATTAAACTTTTTGGTTTCTCCTATTTAGACTTACTACTACAGTGCCCCACTTCCGTACAACCTTTGTATAAAATCTTACCTGCTTTTCAGCTTGTGAACCTCAGTGGGTTGTGCCCCTACCCTTTCAGGATTATAAGCCAAGCGTTGTATGCCTGTGTTTGCAAGAACCTAACATTCATAATTTCAGATTTGGCATTCTTTGATAATAACCATCTTTGAAAAGTTGAAGGTTTGGTCTGCAAGTGGTAAAGTCTAAATAAATTTGAAATGCTGTAACAACATTGTTGCAAATATGTTAAAATAATACTTACCTTCTTTTTTATTAAAAAAAAAGTTAATAAAGCTGTAGGTTCCTGTTAATGGCTGATCTTACTTTTCCTTTTTAAGGACAAGTGAGGAAAAGTATAAGACTCGCTAGGTTAAACATTTGAACATTCATAGAAATAAATAAAATTTGCTTTTTTAGCCTCATAAATAGTATTGCATAGATAGAGATTTTTTTCTGTTTTAACAGATACTTCTTGTCACATTTATTTCAGGCAAATGCTGTTTGTGTTAGTGAAATACCATTTTTCCAAAATATTGAGATACTTTTATATCTGATCTTACATAAAGTTCCTTGTAATTACCCTTCCGCCTCCTGCCTGGTCCAAGAGACAGAATAAGACTTGGTTGTATTATCAGTATGAACATTTATAAATGTAACTTGTAGTAATTATTGATTCAGATGAGTTATATTTTGCCAGTCTTAGCTTTGATGTATTTTACATTTTCAGGATAAGACTAGAAAAAACTCTTCATGTGACAAGAAAAGATGCCTATATGTAATTAATAATAAAGAGGACCACTGCGGTAATCTCGTATGAAGTCCTGGGTAGTAATCTACTTTATTAGAAGAAGTATATGCGTACATATTGATGCATACAGTCACAATGCTGTGGTAACCAATAAATAACAAATGAATATCAACGAGTAGCAGCAATATCACTGGTACTTTATCGGAATTATTTTGCAATACCATCTGCCTAAAATTTGGGTTTACAAAATAAAAAACTTTTCAATAGGGACTTCTAATAATTGAAATTATTTACATACACCAAATTATCATTTTAAATTACTTCCTGTTTTCACAGTACTTTTCAGCTAGGGCACATAATCAAGTAGGTCAGAGTTTTAATAGTGAGAGAGCATGTGTAACCACTGCTGAAACTGAAGTGACAGTGGAAAAGCCTGCTCTGAATATAACTACAAAGTTCAATGAACAGAATGAATGTAGAATGGAAAAGTGCCATTTTCTCTTGCTCTCCTAGTTTGCAACGTAATTCATAAAATCTCACCTCATTACTAAATCTCTACTTACATCCAGTAAAGAAGTAAGGAAAGGAAAAAAGATCAAACAAACAAACAAAAAAAACCCAAACAAAAAACCCCCAACATTTCAGGCGTTATTAAGAAATGTGTATGGAAAATAGTTTACAAAGTTAAAATTTTATTACTCTAGTAATGGGAAATTGTTAATATATACAAAGTATTAATTTACAGCAACATAGTAACTTAAGTGTAGAAAGACTGTCTGCTTCATCATGCTCTCCTGTTTCAGTCCAAAATACAGCTAGTAGCATAATTCTTCATTTTCTTTTGGGGAAGAGGCTAAAGTAGATTTATGTATAAAAATCGAGAAGAAATGGCAAGGGGAGGACCTAGGTAAAAATCAAAATTTTTTCCTGCCATGGACTCATCTCATTGCTTTGAAAATTTTTTTTTTTTATCTGAAACTCATCTTCAGAGGATTTCTACAGTTTCATATGTACTTCATAGGGTAGAAACACTAACCTGAAGTGTAGTGTATTTGAAGTTCCTAAACTTTTGGGGGGAATGGATGTGGAAGAAAAATGGTCTCCAGAAAAGGAAAAATTTGGAAACCATTATGTTATTTGTGACCCAAACTTTAGTTCCTAGGTTTTCAAAGGAACTATAATTAAAGCATTGATTAATTTCAGTTTTGCTTTTGCATCAGTAATAGTTTTGCTTCTTTGCTTTTCAAAGGATTGGAAAGGTTAAAAAGACAAATATATAAAGTCAAAAAATTCTGGGACTGTGAAATACTCATTTTTTGTTTTCTTTTGTTTGTTGTAGCTAGTCAGTCTTTCCTGATGATGAATCAGAATTGTAGGAGGTGCAGAGGAGACATAACACCAATCCAAGAGTTACCAATGTAATTGCTGCTGCTTTTCTTGCAGACTCTGGAGCCCAGCAGTGGGCTTTGTTTTAACCCTGCTTATCAAAGTGCACAGAAAATATGTAGCCTTATTATAAACTGAGGAAAGGGCACACACTTGTGCTGGATCTCGCTTATTGCTCTTTGCATATATTGTTTCCTATGAAAACTGCTGAGCTTTCTTTCATCAACTATGCACTTAAACTACCTTGTCCAAGCAGATTTCTTTAGTTGCTTTTTACCTATATTAAATTGATGCTTCAAAACTTTATTTTACTTGTCAGCCTCTAATGTATACATTTCTCAGACAGGAATACTCTGATATGTGTTGCTACTTTATTTATAGTTTCAGAGTTGCTTTGCCAATCATTACCGTGCTTTCTAGCCTTTACTAGTGTAATAGATGAAGTGCCCGTGTTTAACAGTAAAGCAGTTTTTCCTGTAAAAAGTAACGCTATAGCAGGTGGATGCATGCACACAATTTAAATACGCAGGGATAGTGTATATAGTATGAGGGATAAAAGGCAGGAGTAGGATCATCAACTGAAGTAGATGCAGGCATTTCAGGTTGGATCAGTGTTTCAAAAGATCTCAGCTGATTCTTTTAGGAAACTGAAGGCCTGATATAAATCTTCTGTGACAGCCATCTTTTGGCTCTTTTCTGAGCAGTTACATTTTCACCATCATTCATTTTCATCCTCAGGTGAATCAAGCCAGTCACAATGCAAGATGTAAAAATGAGGTGATTGCCAGGTATTAGTTAGAAGTAGCACTTCAGTGACAATCCTGATAATTTTCTCCTTCCTTTTCATCCTGCATGCTTCATACTTTGCCTGTGTGTATTTAAATATGTGTATTTTGTATGTCATTATATGCCTCTGTTATGCTTATTCTGATGAGGAAAAATTCCTTTATCTGACAAATTGCTAACTGTCTCACTTCTCAGGAATCCACCCTTATTGTACAGTGGAGTCTGCCTTTATTACTTTTTCTACAAATATTTTTAAAAGAAGAAAATGCTAGCCAAAAAAAAGTAATGAGTAATTTACATTTTAATTCCTTTTATGATGGAGTAAAATCTTTTAAATGTTTTTGAAAGATATGCCCATTTAAAAGGTCTGTAGCACAATTTTTCAGCAATAACTTTCTCTGTGCTTCCCATTTATATTCATCCAGAAGGCATCCATGTCTCTTGCTGCTCAATACTTTTATGGTATTATACATGAGATGATTTTACTTCCATGTTATTCCATACTATGCCTTGAATATTCATTTACAGTACTATGGTTCCAACATGTACTTCAAAAGCCAAGCTTTTCGAAAAGTTATTTCTAATTTTACCAATAATGAAATTGCCTTAAAAAGGAAAATCAAAGTAATTGTTTTATTAACTCTTCAGTCAGTCTTCTAACCTGCTCCCCACATCTTGTGCAGTGAAAGCCACAAGCTACTACTTGTCTAAGCGTAAGATGGGGGATGTGTGTTAAAACTCTAAGACACAATTTCCCTTCGTGTTTTTGTGAAAAGGAGTAAGTGTAAATATTTAACATGTCACTTTAATGTTTTAGACAGAATAGATCCAGGGTCCATTACCACATAATTTGTATGTAAATAAGTGCTTCACTGAACCTGGGAACAGAAGAAAATACACTTGTTACAAAAATAAATAACCGTAGCTATTGTACTGGTTCTTGTAGAGAGTTTATTTTACATTATTAAAGCTTTTTTCATAGTCTAAAAAAAAGATACGTTAACTTTTCACTTTCTTTTGCTTATTAAAAAACAGTCTAAGGAAGATTATTTCTCTACAGTTGATATTTTTCCTATCGGCTCTATTCTAAGCATGTTTGTGTACTGACCTACTATTATCTAAGCATGTTCATATACTGACATACTATTATCTAGGAAACTCTCAGACATCACTTAAACCATAACGATATTAAGCATACTTTAGCCATAATCTATTGATTGGTAAGTTGGTTTTGGTATGTTAATCTTAATAATGGAATGGAAAATATTCATAAGTAATAAATTGTGTATTTTGCTGGGTAGCATTCAAAATAACATGAAGTGTTTTGTTAGAAGGCAATGGATTATTTGGGTGATTGTCCTTATGGACTTTTTTGGGTGTGCATATATATAGCTACTCAGTCTTTGCTTTATATAGTCTAGAAAATGATATAACACAACTTCAGGATCAACTTGTGGGCTTTCAGATCAGTTATCTCTGACCTTGTGTTTGCAACAAATACAGTAGTAATAGTTATCTTTTGAAAGTTTGGAGAATATGACTGGGATTGGAGCAGTATAGATTTATAATGTAATCACCAAGTTATAGGCACTGCCCTGCACTGGGCACAGTGTAATGTAAGCTGATGCTTTGACTTGTACAAAACAGTGGTAGCCTCTAGGGAGTTGCAGAAATGCCTTCTGGCCTTAACAATTAGTAACTCTTAAAGGTAGTGGGCATCAAAAAACATGTAGGAGATAATTTCTCTTTAATGTTTTATGCATACATAACATGAAACAAAATTAAGATTCTTGCATAGCACAGTGAAAATTTATCAAAATTTCTTCCACCTGTATAAACTTTAAAAATAATTTTAAAAAATCATCCTGTTTAAGATACTTTATTTTCTTTTTAAGGAAAGTTATTTGACTGTTCTGTTGCATCTTCAGTTACTGTGAATATTCCTCACCCTTAAACTAGTACCTCAACAGTTTTGTAAGAGATGTGTTACACTACAATCCCTGTCAACAGCTAGCGTCCTAACTCAAATAAGTGCATATAAATGAGACTGACATTTTAAAGTTGAAATAAATTTTCTATCATGTTTTTGCTTTATTTTGTGCTTCAGACCTGCAGGTATAAGCCAAACTTCTTTTATTGGTCCTATGTCTCTTGCTTTGCCTTGAAGATTGCCAGACTATCATGAGCCTTGCTTGCTACAGATATGTCTTGGTGTTAAGGCTAGATTAGCAGTGCTTTCTGTGTTGCTAAAATTATCTAGTAGTTGAAAACAAATCTGGTCAAATTTTGAAAGCAGGCTAATTTCCCCAACCTCTAAACCTCTATATATCTCTGTTCGTTCCTTCTCATATTCTTGGAGTTAAAGGGATTCAGAGAGCAGGAGGAGGAAATTTATTGTCTTTTAAATAAATATTATGGGAAAATGAATCAAACTATTATTATGTGAATAGTCCTAATTCTGCCACTTCTGAACTATTGAATACTTTTTTTGTAACTTTCTGGGAATATAGATTTTTTTTTTTTTTTTTCCATAGAGGAAAGTATTTCCGTTTTTTTATTGTTCTTGTTGATCAAGATATAAAAAGCAAGATTATTCATTTAAAACATAATATTGGATTTTCCGTAGTGTTTACGTAGTACTAAAGTGCTTCAAGGCCCACAAAAAGAGATTTATACATTTACTGAACTGCAAAGCTGTGCCTATCAATATGGGCCTGCCAGCCTCCACAGGAACAGGCATTTTAAAACTTTTCAGTTTCTGCAGGCCTCCAAATATATCTGTCTTTTTTCTGTCATGGATTTGATAAAAATTAATTGCATGTCCGATTAAAGAAAGGGGTATCGGAAGCAAACGGCGTATCTGACCTTAGTCTGCTTTCAACCTACAGTGCTTCTAAATGTTTCACCTTAACGCAGATAGGAAGTGGGAAATCTAGAGTAGCATTACTCTGAAAAATTCCAAGATGTTCAAATAAATCAAATTCAAAGCTTAAATTTGTTTGCTGTAATGTCCTGCGTCAATGGAATACGCAGAGGCTCGAAGTGAAAGATTAGACTTTACTCATGCAGCTCAGTTTAAAAAAAAAAAAAAAAAAAAAAAAGGGGGTGTGATGGTGGTGAAGAAAGTCCTGCTAAACCTGACTTGCATTGTCAGTTAGAAAACAGGCAGCTAGCTGTCATATTTGTTCTCTGCTTATTGGCCTGTGTAAGCTAAAATGACGTTGCTTTCAGAGTTGATTCTTAACGTTGCTCACAGTTTATGTAAAAACTATCTTAACATTTTGCTAAGAAACCATCCTTCAAAGCTTTAGATTTGAGAAGTAATATCACTTCCATTTGCCAAGTGCCGAACATGTTGGGCAGCTTAAAAATGTGAATGATTTCCAAGATCTCAATTAAGGAAAAAAAAAAAACACCACTTACTAAGCAGGGTGTCTTTTCATCACCTTATAAGCACATTGTGCTCTTTTTTGGGGTGTCTGTGCCCAGGCGCTGGCAGCGGGGGGCTGCAGGTGCCGTACACAGCTGGTGCCAGCCGGCTCCAACAGACCCACCACAGGGCATAGCTGAGCCCCACAGCCAAGATGGCGGTGCCTCTGGGAAAACATATTTAAGAAAGGGCAAGAACACTGTGCAGCAGTTGAGGGAGAGATAGGAGTGAGGAAAGAAGTGTGAGAAACAGCCCTGCAGACACCAAGGTCAGAGCAGAAGGAGGGGGAGGAGGTGCTCCAGGGGGCGGAGCAGAGATTCCCTTGCAGTTCATGGAAGAGACCATGGTGGAGCCGATGTCAACACTGCAGCCCTGGGAGGACCCCACACCATGGCAGGTGGATGGTGCCCTAAAGGAAAGCGTGGCCCATGGAGAGCCCATGCAGGATCAGGTTTATCCTGGCAGGAACTGCGGCCCATGGAAAGGACCCATGTTGGAGCAGTTTGTGAAGGACTGTATCCTGTGGGAGGGACCCTACGTTGCATCAGGGGAAAAGTGTGAGGAAGGAATGGCAGAGATGAGGGGTAATGGCAGAGACGAAGGGTTATGGACTGACTGCAACCCCCATTCCCCATCCCCCGGGAGGTAAAGGAGTTGGAAACAAAGCAGTGAAGTTGAGCTTGGGAAGAAGGGGGACTAGAAGGAAGGGTGTTTTAGGTTTTGTCTTTGTTTCCTCACTATTGTACTCTATTTTTAATTTGCAATAAATCACATTAATTTTCCCCAACACAAGTGTGTTTTGCCTGTAACAGTAATTGGTAAATGACCTGCCAGTCTTTATCTCGACTCCTGAGCTTTTTCATCTTATTCTCCTCCGCTGTCTAGTTGAGGAAGACAGTTGAGGCTGGGTGGGCATCTGGCAGCCACCAATGTCAATCCACCACAGCTAGCTTTAGTTTTGAATTTTTTTTAAATAAAGTTACTGCTTTCATTGAAATTTTGCTTTTGGTATTTTAAATTCAAGAGAAATGTTTTGTTAGCTAATTGCAAATTTTATTAGCTGGTTATTCTTCTTTTTAACTTTAGCTAGCTATTTATACTGGAAATAAGAGTAGTTTAGAACAAAAGGGCAATTCTTATTGAAGAGTATGAGTAATACAACAGTACTGAGAGTGTTTTTGAAAACATCAGTGTTGCAAATGAAAAGAGAATTTGTGTAAGCTGTATTTGCATTGGCAAATACATTTGTCTGATTACTGAACAGAACGCTTTTCTTGAGGAGAGGAAATAGCCTGAAGAACTGAATGTATTTTGACATCTCGAAGATTAGCTGATTAATTGTACTTGTGATGGCAAGGCAGAAGTGAGAAGTGAAGCAGAGACCACAAAAGCATCAGAGCTGAGTAGGGCAGTAGTTCTGAGAATGGCAAATGGCATCAGGACCTTTGAATAATATGGATGATCACTGTGATAGATTCTGTCAGCTGATAGACTCTGATATTAAGTCATGAAGGCTTTATTCCCTGTTGGAATCTGATACTAATAAAATGGAATAATGCTTTTTTCTTAAGTTCTTATCTGCAATATAAAACTAATCAAGTCTGAAACTATTTGAAGCAAAAGAGGGCTATAAACTTGAGATGCCTTCTGCTTCATCTACAGCTTTCTTTTTCTGATACACTATTTCTCATTTCCTGCACTTTAATAAGGTATAGAGATGCTTCTAGGTAAAAGCAAATAGTGAACTTGATTTCTGCTACTTTTCTTTTCCTATGGAAATGGAAATAGATAAATTTTGTTAATTTTTAGTGCATTATATTCTATGATATTCTGTTATATATGTGCTTCCCATTTCATGCATATACAAAGCCCACTGTTAGAAGCTGAGTATGCATATATAGTAATTTAACTTATGCATGTAGTAAGTACATGAGATAGTGATTCTCTACAGTAGTTTTCTTTTAAATAAACATCACCCACCCATTGCATGCACTTTTATGTTTATGTGTAACCAGAATTTAGGACATCTTTACATTAGGAAAAGGAGATAAAGGATGAGAGAGTATTTGAAATCAAAAGGGTTTTTCTTGCACTCAGGAATTGGCAAAAATTTAGTGATGACAGAATTATCAGTAAATCATGTTAGACATTAAGGGTTTGTTTTTGACTGCTAGACCTATTTAACTCTGAAGCCATATAAGTAAATTGGATTGTGATAAATGTCATAAATCCATGTAAGCAGCACTTTCAATGTCCAGTTCTTCCAATAAAAGGGATTTTTGTATGAAAGAAAAATCTTGAAAAACAGGATTTGATGGTGTGGGTTTACTTTTTTAACACTATTTTTCTTGACATTCTCTCTGTCATTTCATAGGTTTTGGTAGGAATTAATGAGTTCTGTGGAGGTGGTCTTTCAGGGACCAATTATAAAGAAACACTTTTAAGCATTACTACTAGGAAATTTTATTAAATAGTGTGCTAAAAAGACCTCCTAGCCTGGCTTGATACACATGAAGTGCTGGAAACTAGCTATTGAATCTATATATGCAAAAATGTAGTAAAACAAATATATGGAATTTGACAGATGTACATGATCAGCAGAGGCAAAAATAATTTACTAGTTCATGTTTCAGTTATGCCCAAACCAGAGAAGAATTGAAATGATTCCCTGATTTTGTGGGCTTTGCAGCATGCCCTTAATTTGCAAGTAGGTTGGCCTTTTGGTTCCATGTGTAATGCTAAAATGTATGAAATTACATTACGTTGTGAAATTAAAACATGGAAAAGTATTGCATTTCTTATTCCTCCCAAAGTCTTATTTTCCACAAATATGTTTCTATTTCTAAACTGTGTTGATAAAGTAGCCTTCAAAATTTCTTGATTAATAAGGTATCTATCAAACAGAATATAGGAACTTTATTTCTCATTTTCCTTTGTTGAATGTAGGGATGTCATCTTACAATGCACGACACCATACTCATACAAAAATGTTTCAATATGGTGACAAAGAATTATGAATTTTTTAAATTCAGAATATTAACAGCTCTTCTCCCTTAATAACAATTCTCAGGCTATCATATTGTACTGCATTTTAACAGAAATCAAGTACAGGAGAACATTTTTTTTCTTTTTTTCTTTTTTTTTTTTGATTGACATTGTCAATTGTTATCCCATTCATATTACCATAGCATTTTGTGAAAACTATATGAAGTGCTTACGCTGAAAAATTACAGACTATATAATCTAAGTGCCTTCAAAGGAAGAGAATACTATTTTATTTGCCCACCTCTTGGTGCTTCATCACTGTCTAATCTCTTTCTCCTGCAGTATATTTTGTCCATCCCTATAGCTGCTTACTCTGATGTTGATGTGATGTCTTCTGTAAGTGGACTTCATCTCCGATTGAATGCCATTGGTTTTTTGCTTGCGGTTGTTGAAAACACCTGTATTACTGCTGACTTTAGATGCCAGTCTGTTTCCTTCCAGGAACAGAATGGTTCTTTGCTCTGGAAACTTTGGATGCTTTAGGTGCAATAAAATCTACGAATCCTTTTTGGTGTGGGAGAGGATAAACTGTCATGAAGTGGCCATCAGGCGTGATCCAGAGATTATAAAGCTCACAGATACAGAAAAGCCCTCGTCTTTTCAAGTTGTTCATTTCAAAAGAAGAGTTGAACCTGGTTAATATTCCCTCTTCTGATATGCCTAAAATGAAAAGTAGTGCTGAATTCTATGCATATCCATGGCTTCAGGAGCAGAATATCCTCTTTTGATCAGCATTTGGACTGGGAGATAAAATTTATCAAGAGGACATCAAAATCTAATACAAAAAAGAAAGAGGAAGGGACATGCCTCTCTTTCTGAGAAAGCTTCCAGGATATTTCTTAGTAGTATAACCTTGCTGAAAGAAAATGTTCATTCTTCTGAATTTTCAAAGTTATGCACTATTTAAAATGAGAGTCTTTCTTCCTTTAAATGAGGTAAAAACCTTACCTTTCAAGTGAGAGAAATATACCAAAATGTTTAGAACAGAAATGCTTGCTAAAGTGTATGGCTGAGTCAAGAAAGATCAAAATCTTTTTATACAGTAGGATTCCTGTATCCCAAAGTCATCTCTATTTCACACTGTCATTTCCATATGGATTTCCATCATTTCAGAAGAGTTCACAGTCTGAGAAATAAAATCTTGTTCCCTGCTTCATTGTCCATGCTATCTTCAGGGCAAATTGTGTTTAAAAAAAACACTATCCAGGATCTCTTTGAGGCAGTGAGGCTTGGTAGGACTCCACAAACTTTACATACCTTTTTCTGTCTTACTTTCTAAACTTTTTTTCTGTAAATGTTAAGTGCATTTCTCAGTTAGTGTTTAGTTCTGAAAGCTTAAAAGTTTATTAAAATAAAATCAGAAAAAGTTTATTAAAATAAAATCAGAAGGGATGTGTCTTTGTACACATGCAAATACCTACTGTATTTTCTTTAAAGATTTGAAATACTGCTTTTTAAGGTTCTGATCTTGTCAATCTCTTCACCGGTAAGCAGTGTACACTCCCAGTTGATCGCAGTCTGGTGACCAGTAACGCCCAGGTCCTCAACTGGGCTGAATTCATTCTCCTCGGCTTTTGGAGGGAGAAAATGGAATCCCGAAAGGGTTTTGATGGATGAGCAGAAGGAAGAAAAGCTAGTCATTTGTTCTACGAGTATCCTCTTCAGAGATCCAAAATAGGGAATAACAAAAAGTAAATGAAGATATAATCTGGATTAGGTGAACTTGCATTGACTAGAATCTGAAACTGGAGAAAATTCTTGGATCCCTCGCCCTTCCAGGTTGGGCACACTTCCGTAATGTCACTATGCCCGTCCAGCTCACCTCAGAAACAAGATTTCAATTTGTTAGCATTGTAGTGCTATTTCTTGACCCTTTAAAGACAAGGAAGGAGTTTTTCCATGGGTGCCATTTTTATGAATTATGTGGTTTTCCCACAGTTTTCTTCCTTCCTTACAGCAACTTGGGGAAATAATAAAGTAAGTGAAAAAAATTGATGCTAAACAGCAGAGAGGCAATTTGGGGCCTGTAGTGTTAATTCTTTGACTGAATTCTTTAACCCTCAGAAATAAAGGCAATAAACTCTGTGACTTCACATGTAGGACTCCTGGTTGTCTCTGATGATGAAAATGATTAAGAAACAAATTAAGTTTTGCTTGTATAAGAGATTTCTGGATAACTTTTCAGTGGGTTCAGTTAATAAGCTTGTTGTTTAGTTGGATTGTTGACTGCATTCTTTCTGTTGTTTTTGTTGCTGGGACAACTACATTGCTTTCTCAGGCTGATGTTATCGATCTGTGCCTTCAGCATTGTACCTTCTTTTTTTTGGCATCAGTCTTCCAATACCCTAGTAGGGTTGTTGGAAGCCCTTCTGATTTACTGCTCTCCCATTAATATATGTGACTACGATAGCTAAGATTTTGCCAGGGGGGAAAAAGTACTTATACATCATCAAACAGTAGCACTTTGAATAAAAAATAGTAGTCCTTTATAAGGAACTAGAGGTCTGCCTGTGACCTAAATTAATTTCTAGATTTATGACAGAATCCATCTTGATTTTACTAAAATTAGGCTTCCAAGCTTCAGAAATTAGAATCACTACTCTGAGATACTCATTTACATATTTTATTTTAAGTAATTTATTTTTCAAATAGACAGATATAGTGGTTTGTTGTACTACATGCCTACTTGCTTGCTGTTATTGCATAATCTGTAGAATTTTAGTACAACCTTTGAGTAACCTACTTTGTGTTTAATAATGAAATGCCACATACTCTGACAAAATGTGTAATTGACTGGCATTCTTTGGTATGACTCACTTGGCTAAAATCTCTACTTAGATTGGGTTGGAAGGTGGGAGTTAATTTTTGTTTTAGCAATAAAATCTAGTTGAAATGATGCCAGATAAAATTACAGTAATTTTGAACAACAGGAAAAAATTTTTTCTATGTGTTCTTTAGTTAAAGTATATAGGGTTTTTTTTGTAATTGCATTCTTGGTTGTATGTTCCCTTTTATTGGAAGTAATTATGTTCATGCCTGACTTAGCTCCATTTCCTAAAAGTTTTTCTAAACTGTTTTGAAACTAAAGTTTTGAGTGGTTTGGGGTTTTTTTTTCTTTCTTTTTTTTTAATGAACTTCTATAACTCTTTGGTATTGTACTTCAGCACTTATATGAAAATATACAAATACTCAATTTGGATGAAGAACCCTTGCTATAAGTATATACTCCTTTTTTTTTTCCCTTCAGTGCGCACATTTTTTCATTTACTTGAAGCTTTGTCAGAATAAATTCAGTTTTAATATATCTCTACTTGAAGCACTTGCATTAATTACTATCTCTGCAGAGGTTTGATATTACAGTGGAACTTTAAAAGTACTAGTGTACAAATATAAGAAAAATAATTGTGTTTTGGATACACCATTGATCCAGACTGCAACTGAATATATTGAGAGGAATGCTGTATGGCTAAGACCAACAGTGTCACCTGCAGGTGAATCAAGTAGATTTCTTAATTTTTCAAGTGGAAATTTCAGACACACAAGATAAGTTACTTACTGAAAATGGGAAGATCTGGTTTAATAACTTCCCAATGAATATCTTAAATCAATTTTGCTGCTTATTATTGTTATGAAATTGACTGCAAATATGTCATTCAAAATATTTTTTAACAAGTGCTCAAGTGCTTGCTAAAAAAATTTTGAAATCATGCTCTAATGTGTATAAAATATGTTTATTGAGTATATTCTGCCCATTTACTATTTGAAATCAAATTATACTGGAAATGTGTGTGATTTATGACATTAAAATTTGTTTACCGTGTATGTTTTTATAGAGGTGAAAATTCATTGTCTATTGATGATTCATCTCAATTCATTGTGGTAGAATATTGCAGAAGTGAATATGAAGTAAAATGTCAAAAGTATTGCATTTCGGTTAAAAAAATCAAATTAATAAACATTTTTTTAATTTGTATATGTAAAAGATTGCTCTTATATTATTGCATCTGTTACTTCAATGCAACAGATATTAACAATGCCAAAGTGTTTCTGATAGCAGAACAACGTACAAATTTAATTTATATTAAGAGAGAGGACTGGTGTTCTTCAGTCATATTTGAGGCTTCAGCATCTTCCTTTCTCTGTTGCCAGGTTTATAATTAATTTAAAAAAAAAAAAAAAGACGACACTTATTTCTTCACTTTTGCATGACTGGGATTGGCTGAATCAAATTCTGTCTTGACCTTTACATGAAGGATTTTTAGTTGTATTATTACAATGATGTGATTATCCAGTGGCTACTGAATCACATGTGAGTTGCAAAGTACTTGTAATGTTTTAAGCTACATTATGAATACTACTGACGTTGTCAGAGAGGCTTCTGTGTAATACAGATGCATGATTGTGGGAAGAAGAAAGCCCAGTTGGAGCTGCTAAGTTGCTCTCCCACTTCTGCAACAGAGTGCTGAAGCTCCGATGGGGAAGCTGCCTTTGAGGTTTCTATTCCTTTTATGTCACTCAAGTGGGAGATATAGATGTATATCTATCTCACTCTTGTGGATTCTGAGCATAGAAAGATTTGAATAGCTTTGTGTAGACTATCATGTGTTGGCTAGTCAGCTGTAGTATTTAGAGACCTCAGTGGTAAGTGGTTACCTTACATAAGATTCAGTAGTAGATTAAACATATTTCTTGGGTCTTCATAGACACCAGTTTGGGTTTGTGCTGTTTTTAGAGTGTTTTTGCCATTTAAGAAAATACTTTAGACAGTGACATCAAAAACCGAATGTTACTTCCTCATGTCAAAGGCATAGTGCTAAGCATAATATTTCTTCGCTGCTCCTTCTTGATCTTGCCTTACTGTGTTTCAGACAGTCCATCTTATTTAGTTGTATACGTGCCAAGTTGTATTCACTGCTATGTCTCTCAAAACAGATAAATGTTACATTGATTTGGTAACCTTGGTATTGGGGCAGGGGGGAGAGAGGAGAGTTCCTAATGTAGTAGAAAGTTTCAAAGACTTCTAATTCAGTTGTGTGCTGATATGCAAATATTGTAGATCCAGTATTGTAGCTGTAATAAGTTCAGTTAGCTTAATGCGTTTATGTCATGTGGCATGATTCTTGAGTTTTAATCTTTTATGCAGAAGTTAGAGTCTTCACTTAATGTGCTTCAGAAAGTGCATTGTGTGTAAGGGTATATGTAGGATTATCAAACAAAATGTTCTGGTGTTGAAAACTGATCAAATAGCATGTTACTGCAATATTTTCCACACTCCTTTGTAAATCACTTAATGAGGATATGATACTAACGAGTTCAATAAGCTACTTCAGTATTTTTTAATCTGGATGGGAAACTCAAAGGCTTTCAGACTTCAGGAGTCTCTAGCGATCCTGTGAACTTGTTATTCGTAGTTGATGCCTCCAAGCTCAGGAGTGGTTCATCCTGATTAGCAGGAGGTCAAACAAGAGTGGCAGGAGGTCTGCAGGACAAAAAGCAAACAGAAAAAGGAAGCATGCAAGAGGTGGGTGCAGGAACAGGTGACCTAGAAGGATTGTAGTTGCTGCTTGAGCATGAAGGGACAAAGTTAGATAAGCCAATGCCCAGGAGCATATGTGAAGGGCAACAGGAAAGGCTTCTATGGGTGTATAGCAAAAGGAAGACTGGGAACCGCTGCTAAATGGGACAGGGGACCTGATGACAAAGGACATGTAAAAGGCTGAGATACTTAATGCCTTCTTTGCTTCAGTCTTTATTGTTAGGATTGGCTTTCAGCAATCCCAGGCCCCTGAGACAAATGGGAAAGTCTAGAGAAGGCAAATTTAACACTTGGTAGAAGAAAGTTGGGTTAGGGAACTGTGCAAACAAACTGAGCATAATACAAGTCAATGCAATTTTATAAGATTAACCCACAAGTCCTGAGGGAGCTGTTCGAAGTCATCGTGAGGTTGTTCTCAATTACCTTTGAAAGGTCATGGTGATCCTCTGTCGTGGGACAGAGTGCACCCTCAGCAAGTCTGCAGATGGTACAAAACTGGGAGGAGTGGTTGACAGATCAGATGGTTGTACAGTTATTCAGAGGGACCTTGACAGGCTGGAGAAATGGGCCAACAGAGATCTCATGAAGTTCCAGAGTCAAATGCCATGTCCTGCACAGGAGTGGGGGAATAATCTTATGCACCAGTCCAAGCTGGGGGCTAATCACCTTCCCAGAAAAGATACAGATGTTCTGGTGGACAACAAATTGAACATGACCCAGCAATGTCCCTTTCAGTCTGGGCTGCATTCAGAAGAGTGTTGCCAGCAGCTCGAAGGAGGTGATCCTTCCCCTCTGCTCAGCCCTGGTGAGACACATCTGGAGTGCTGGGTCCAGTTCTGGGCTCCCCATTATGAGAGGAACAGGGACATACTAGAGCAAGGCTGGCAAAGACCCGTGAAGGTGATTAAGGGATAGGAACATCTGACACATGAGGAGAGGCAAAACAAGCTGGGATCATTCAGCCCAGATATGAGAAGGCTCAGGCAGATGTGATCAATGTGTATGAGTACATTGTGTATTCCTGTGTAAAGACGACTGAGCCAGACCTCAGCAGTGTCCAGTGAGAGGACAAGAGGCAGTGGGCACAAACTGCAATACAGGAAGTTCTCTGTAAACATAAGAATTTTTTTTTTTTTTTTTTTTTCATGTGAGGGTGGTCAGACACTGGAAGTTTGTCTAGAGAAATCGTGGAGTCTTCACCTTAGAGATACTCAAAACCTGACTGGACACTGTCTTGAGCAGACTCCTCTAGGTGACACTGTTTTGAGCAGTGGGTTGAACTGGAAGATCTCCAGAGGTGCCTTCCAACTTTATCCATTCTGTGATTCTGTGAAAATCAAGATTAGTCTATTTTGATGGAATTGCCTATGTGATATTTACTGCGTGTATCAATAAAAGATAAGCAAGGAACCATTTTAGATACCATTTTGCCTGTTACAATGTTCCGGTATAATGATTAAAGATGACATTTTGTCAAACAAATTTCAGATGTTCTTTTCCAGTGGTGGAAGGCTAATAAGCAGTATGCTTCTCATATTTTTATATGTAAAATTAAGACTTAAAAATCCTTAAAATGCATTGTCTGAATGTTAAATTCTGAAGTACAATGAATCTTAATAATTAACAATAAAGAATGCCTCAGTTGAAGTTCTTAAATTAATAGCAAAGAATCTGACATTGAAGTACTTCATGGTGTGAATTAACTGCTCACCTTCATATGAAAAATAAATGAATTTATTAAAAACACCAAATAAAATATTATTATAGGGTTTTGTCTCTGAGGCTTTTTTTGGCACTGAGGATGTAATCTTCAGTAAAACTTGTAGGAATATAATTTTCAAGAGTGTCTATTATCATTAATATTTTATCTACAAAGTACTTGGAAGAATGATTTACTTTTGTTGGTTTTAATGGTCTTTTATAGCTGCAAAGTTTCTGTGCAAAAAGAATCCATGTGTCTATAAAATTACTGAGTAACTGTTTTGTACTTCCAAATACTTTCTTAAGCACAGTAAATTTTACAGGATAAAAAAAGCAGTCTTTTATAGTTAATGCAAATGATGCATTAAGTTAGACCCTTCTCCCAGAGTACAATTTAAAGGTACTCAGAAGTCCAATTATCTTTGATTTAGATGTAAAAATTGCAGAATAACAGCTGTGCCTGCTGAGTGAATATTCCTCTGCAAAAAGATAGCTCATTTGAGTAGAGTTGAGGACAGGTTGCTCAGGGAATGTTTGTCTCTTCTGGCTTTTTTTAAGATTTAACTGCTTCTGGTCAGTTGAAAATGCAAGTCAATTACAAAATAGCATCAGAGCAATTTAGAATTTATATCCTCTAAATTGTCATTTCGCACGTTACGGAATATTTTAGGTTGTTTAGCATTTATTGTGTCTATTTGTGGAACAAAAAACCACATACTTCAATTTAATACTTACAAATATTGCAGATAATCTTGCTAAATTTGACTGCATTTAAAAGTACAGCTTTTTCTATACTACATTACAAAATTTTTTTAAAGAATCTTTGACGCTAAAGAATCACTTTACATGCAAGAACTATATTGAAATATACTCTAATTTACAATAGAATATTAGTATAAAGTATTATTGGTATAATAATAAAAGTATTTTATTAACATAAAGTGTATAATCATAGAATCATAGAATCATTA
>NW_009229980.1:0-10586 GCF_000690835.1 Fulmarus glacialis
TCCCCTCAATTCTCTCCGTGTCCCACTGGCTTAAACCACAGCTGTTAATAAGTGTACTTATTGTACTTATATAAAATGTTACTGTTGGAGTCCATGTCTAAAAAAGGTCACAGTTCAGCTCCTACTGGACAGCAGCCCTTATTAGAAAACCTGTATCTATAATTCAGTTTAATTGGCTAATGTTTCCTGCTGCTGATACTGCTAGCTCATAATTTTTCTCTATTACACAGCTCTTAAGTGTAATTTCAGCATTATACCTAATTTAATATTTTGCACATTTTTCATTCTGGGATGTTTTTTCAAATAAAATCATAACTTAGAACCTGCTTATGCATCTTTTACAACTCACGTTTAAAGATTTGGGGCTTTCCTAAATAAAAATTCAGACATTTTACCCGAGAAAATATTTTACTAACTAGGATTTAACTATGTTTCCTGTTTATAGAAAGTGATATCAACATGTAAATTTAAATTGCCAGGGATGAACAAAAAGGCCACATTCAATACATGTTAAGTATTCATAAGCAACCAGTGCAGTACTCAATATCAAGTGCAATATTGGAATTGCAGAGATGTGGAGGTATAAAGAGTTAGTATTCAAATCAACAGTGAAGAGCAATCATCTCATATACAGAAAACACAATCTTCAGATCTACTGTAAAGCACTGAAAAATATCCTTATTTAATCCCTACTCCAAGAAAGTCACTGCAGAATGTGATCTACACTATCTTCTATCAGAGGTTTTTGGAGAGAGGTATAGAGAATGTAAGTATTGCAGTTTACCTGACATTAATCTAATTTTAGTCAAAACTCCTAAATCTCACTACAAATCCTTTTAGAAGAGTCAAAAATTTGGGATTGTCATATACTCGTGGACTATTTTTTTTTAACTAAGAAATGACAAACTGACCTCTCGTCTCTAAGGTTAGAGCATTAGTATAAGATATAGGAATTTTAAGTTACAAGCAACAAAAAGGATAATCACTTCACTTGAGAAATTACTTAAATCCCTTGAAGCTAGGTAGATCAAACCTTTCAGAGATTTGGGCCCAGATACAGGGTTCAATTCCTTGAAAATCTTGGGGTTTTTTCTTTTTTACTTTTTTTCAGTTAAATGGACTTCCATATTCCTGCCCCTAATTGATTTTCGAGGTAAGAGCAGCTGCAAAGGATTAAGTAAAGGGGTAAGTTTATATCTTTTAAATCAAAACATTTATTTATTAAGACTTTTCGGAATTGGTGCGGACTGTCGGATGCTTCAGTAGATTGAAGTGATTGGATTCCTTAGAACAAGATATCTACATCAGTCATTCTACAGCACAATGAAAAACTATTTGTGGGAGATTTTTCTGTAGGTGTGATTTTCTAAAGAGTAAGTTTTCAATAATTCATACAGAAATCCAGTATTTTCTGTCTTCTTAACATTTACAACTCCGTACTTTCCATCACACGCAACTCTCCCCTTTCTACTCTGCCTCATCTGGCTAAAAACACCCCTCTCCCACATGATTGCCCTTCTCCTCCTTCTCCTCCTCCTCCTTCTCCTCCTCTTCATAAGACTTCAGTAACATCTGCGCACTCCATTTCTATCCTGGTTTGTATTCACACTCATGATGAGGTCTACCCGCTCTTCAAAAAAAAATTCATTCGTAGTCTCAGCTGTTTCCCTAATACTTTGCAAAACACCTACTGTTGTCTAAGACAGACTCAGTCAACCATGACCACATCTTCCCTTCCTTCCAGCTACTGATTTTTAGGGGTCCCTAAATCCCTTCCTCTGACATAGAACACTTTACCACTGACTCAGAGGAATTTAGCAAGCCAGCTCATTTAGACTTCTCACCATGTCACTCTCCTTCAGACAAAATAAAAATAAAAACCCCTGTGATAATATGAAGTAAGAAGCACTGTACTGGAGAAATGTGATAACACTATATGGGTATGTTGTATGTATACTTTACTTTTTTGCTAATATAAAAAATACTTGTAATTGTTCCCTCAGTAAATATGTGAGAAAATCAGACAGATTATTTTGGTGGATTTCCATTATATTGTGAAGAGATGCTAGTTCAATTTCATGTGTATTTACAAAATGAGGATTTAGCAAGCCAACTTTCTTATTTCAAAACAAGCTACAGAATTACTAATGCTTTTAAAAGTACACTGCACGTAAGCATTCTCAATTTTACTGGCAGAAATACAAGCATCTAAGCCATTATACATATCACACATCACCAAATGGACATATTGCCATAGTACAATCAAACAGGTTCATCACAGTTTCTTTATTTTACTTTTCACTATAGATTTGTGAAGCTAATTGATTATTGCAAAGTTTGATCAAGATATTTTTCCCTGCACTTCATACTTATATATATATAATAATAATACTTTGAATGATACAGCAATTTAATTAACCTATAAAATCTGTGCATGATGAAGGAAATATTACCTTTTTGTTATAAAGAAAAGATTATCAGATAGATTTCCTTTAATAAAAAGCAGCTTTTCAATGATTGTAGACTACAGCCGTAATTAAACGATAGGAATGTAGACGTTTCCTACAACACAAGAATTAATTGAAAAAATCTACCTTTAAAAGTGACATTTACTAGACTTTACCTCATAGCAAAGGTATCATGCTATGATGTATCAGTGAAGATTTGCTGCTTGTAGTAGTGTAGGATATATTGAATAATATCCTACTACTGTTATTTTATTTCAGGACAGGAATAAGCTCTAAATAATATTGTAGACAAAATTCTTGACTTTTACATCTTTTGCTTCCAGTCCTCACATCTATTTATCTGAATTTCTTACATAATTATGGTAAAGGTACTGGGTGTGTAAAAAGACAATGCTGATTCAAAAAATACTTGAATTAAATATGTTGGAAATTAAAAATGCTATGACAACAACATCGCAAGCATGACATAAAAACATCATAAATAAATATTGCAATGGATGTTGGTTCTGAAAAAGGTTTTTTCAATAGAGATTATTTTTTGGTAGAGACTTTAGACAAGATATTTCACAAATAAGAAGGTTTCCCAAAAAAGGGCAAAGAAAATCCATGTTTCTTCAATGCTGAGAAAGATAATCTTTTGGAAAGGAGTAAGGATATGAAAATTACTGTTTCAATATATAAAAGACAAAAAGAAGGGGGAAAAAAAAGACCTGTCAGGAAAGACAGTGATTGTAAATTTCTCATGAGAAGAATTCCTTTTTTGTTTCTTAAAGTATATAAATAATATCGTGTAAACATATAAATAAAAAATAAAGAGCATATAAAACAATTAGTTATCTAAATTACCTTTTAAAAGCACAGAAATTACTACAAAAAAGCCCCAAAAGTGAATTAATTTTCCAATTTCCAACATTTTAAAGAGCAATTTTGCACTTTGACAATTTTACCACAGTGCAATGGAGAATAGCAGTATCTGATTGAAACTTCTCAGAGCTAGGTTGCCCAGAGAAGCTGTGGATGCCTCCTCCCTCGAAGTGTTCAAGGCCAGGTTGGATGAGGCTTTGAACAACCTGATCTAGTGGAAGATGTCCCTGCCCATGGCAGGGGGGTTGGAACTAGATGATCTTTAAGGTCCCTTCCAATCCAAACCATTCTATAATTCTATGATTCTATGATTCTACCAGAACTAAGAGAGCTAATACAAATAATGCTTTAAATATCCTTGTTACTTCATAAGTCGTTTAAAGCAAACTTAATAGACATCAACTGCAATTGTAATTATGTAAGGCAGTTTTCTTTTTTATCCACAACACTTGGCTAACCCATTGGAAGGAAAAAAAAAAAAAAAAAGCAAAAATAAATCTGGAATTGTTTTCTTCTTTTTCTCTCATTGTTTAACAGTTAGCTTCAATTGTGATAAATGAACATATTTTAAAGGAAATAGACTTCAAAATACTTCTAGTTGCCATGTGAAAATTATTATTTGTACATAGGAACTAAAGTATTAGAAAAAAAAGATTCCAAAATAGTGCATTTGAGCAAACAATGATTAATACACACTGTGAACACAATGTAGTTCAAATCATTTCCGTTCAAGAAAGAAAGTGGACTCTTGATAAAATGCAATTTAAGATAAACATGTATTTAAAATACTGTCATTCATCCACTTTTGTTTTTGCAATAAGTTTCACCCTAGAAAGAGTTGACAAGGGTAAGATTCGGGTTTTGCCAATTGATTTGAAGTTTACCACCTGGACACAAAAAACGAATATCAAAGAAAATTTATTCAGCTCTGCCTTTGAAATGTTCAGAAATTAATGTTAAATGGATGTAGGATGTTAGTACCTTCATCAGTGCCAAAAATATATTTATCAATGTCTGGTGATAACAGTCAGCTTTCAAAAAAATATGTAATTTTCAATTGCACTGATAAGTCGCTATTTGTTCTAAACATGAATTGCAGAAAACAGCATGGAAATTCACAACTTTTCAAATCTTCTATTTGATCCTCAGGCTGATCTCAGCAAAGAACAGGTCCCACTATATCCTTTGCAAAACTCCCAGCACACAGGAATGTTCTACTACTCAGTCAAATAAATGGAAATACACTCATGAACTCTGTAGACCCTGAAAAGAGCACTATGAATGATCTTTATGAACATTTCAATAAAGAAAATAGTTGATGATTTTCAAAGATACTTATCTATCCTTGATTTAAAGTCAGACAGATGGAACGAAAGGGATGTGAACACCTTTCTGATTTTTAGAGAGTGTTCATTTCTTCTATGTGGAAAGTTAGCCACTTTCAACGCTCTCAGTTTGATCACCAGCAAGTTAAGGCACCAAAACTATTTGTCAGTTGATTGCTAGTGACTAAATCACTAATAACTGTAATTACTAGTGTCCTGGTTTCTGCTGGGATAGAGTTTCTTTCTAGTAGCTGGTATAGTGTGTGTTTTGGATTTAGGATTAGAATAATGTTGATAACACACTGATGTTTTAATTACTGCTGAACAGTGCTTACACAGAGTCAAGGACTTTTCTGCTTCCTGTACTGCCCCACCAGCATGTATGCTGGGAGTGCACAAGAAGCTGGGAGGGTACACAGCTGGGACAGCTGACCTAAACTGACCAAAGCGATATGCCATACCACATGACGTCGTGCTCAGTATATAAACTAGGGAAAAGCTGTCCGGGGGTCCAGTGCTCAGGAACTGGCGGGCCATTGGTCAGCAGGTAGTGAGCAATTGCATCGTGCATCATTTGTTTTGTATATTCTTTTATCATTATTATTATTTTCTTCCTTTTCTGTCCTATTAAATTGTCTTTATCTCAACCCATGAGATTTACTTTTTTTTTCCAATTCTCTCCCCCATCCAACTTGGGGGGAAATGAGTGAACAGCTGTGTGGTGTTTAGCTGCCTGCTGGGCTAAACCACAACAACTAATGATCACAATTCACTAATTTCTGAGTTCACTATTAGTGAACTGTGTTCCTTAATCATAGATCAGTTATGTTCTGAAAATATTTTCTAAGAATTCTTGTTTTCACACTGTCCAAATACAACAGGAGTGTTTTTGTGCTTGGGCCAATGCATTTTATGTCTGATGATTTTGATGAAGTTATATGTGACTGTGACAAAGGTATAAAAGAGGTTAATACGCTGCAACGAGTAAGTCTCCAGATTTTCTAAGGTGTGGATTCTGGACACTGACATGACAGTTTTCACAGAAGAAAAAATAGCAGAGGGAGATAGAAATAGATTTCCAGCATGAGGTGGATGTTGCTATGGCTTCAGGAACTCTCAGCATGCAAAATGTACAAAGTTCCCATCTGTTCTATTGATCTATTGAGGAATAGGATACGATTAGCTTTAATATATCTTCAGCTACCACTGTCCTTACATTTCTAGACTACAACTTCCCATTACAAATATAAATAATTTTGCTGTGGATGATGTTCCACCATGTGCAGCCATGCAATATATGCATACTCCAATGGAAGCATATTTCTTGCTCATCAGAGACTGGGGGCTGAGGAATACTTAGGCTTTCTTTTTTCTTTTTTTTTTTTTTTTTTTCTCCTAAGCTTCTCCAGGGAATGTTTTACTTCAGGTAGCTGATTTGCTGAGAGACGAGAAAGTCACACTGTTGAGAACAGGCTTATGAACTACTGCTTTCTTTAAACAATAAAAAAAGTCATGATTTCACTGTGGAAATTTAGTGGGAACCCTGAAATAGAATCAGAGACAGTTTGTGAAAGACTGCAAGTATGATACAAAGCCCTTTTGTTCCTGATTACCAATTACAGCTGCAGAACAAATTATTTTTAAAATTACTAAGGACTGGATCAAGTAGAAAACCACATTCCAGCACTCTAGATAAGCAACAGGTTCTGAAAACCAAATCAGTTGAGTAGCAATTCAGCTTTCTCCTGTATTTGATAAGGCTATAGACTGAGGATAACATGTTGCCCTTTAACCTTATCAATTAAGAAATCATTATATGTTATGTTATATGCTTCCACTTGTCATTTGGATGAACATTTTTCCTTACAGTTCCTAGAGAGGGGTGAATTTAGAAAATGTCATTACAGTCCTTTAAACTATCAAAATACGACGTCTTTGCAAGCAAGCTTCATTGTGAAACAACCTGGGACTGTACTGTTTATGGCAAGACAGACTATTGCATGTCACAGAGGATACCAGCCAACAGATTTCAGGGCTAAGAAATAATTACAAGGACTAGGCAAACTGAGGGAGACAAAAAGAAACACGAGATATTAGAGAGGAGTCCTTTATACCTTCAAAAAAAGATTTCTTCATCAGACATCCCAGTAAAGAAACAGCAAGTTTTTGTGCCAAGCTCATGAGCCTCACTGGCAGCTTACATGCGGGCACAGTATTCATGATAAGCTGAAAACAGGCAGACACATGCAGAGTAGCTAGCTGTATGGAGCAGATAGCAAAAATGATGCCGCTATGTATTAGGAAGCATGCTTTAGGAGACAAGTCCCACATGCATGAGCTGAATGCTGATGACCAGAGTGCATTCCTACATCTCCCAGTAATCACAATGACCCACTGCATGAAACTACTGGCATTATCACAGAATCACAGAATGGTTGAGATTGGAAGGAACCTCTGGAAGTCATCTGGTCCAATCCCCCTAATTAAGGAGGGCCACCTAGAGACAGTTCCCCAGGACCGTGTCCAGATGGCTTTTGAATATCTCCAAGGTGGGAGACTCCACAACCTCTCTGGGCAACCTGTGCCAGTGGTCAGTCACCCTCACTGTGAAAAAGTATTTCCTGATGTTCAGAGGGAACCTCCTGTGTTTCAGTTTGTGCCCATTGTCTCTGGTCCTGTCACTGGGCACCACTGAAAACAGCCTGGCTTTACACCTTCCCTTCAGGTATTTATATACATTAATAAGATCCCACCTGAGCCTTCTCTTTTCCAGGCTAAATAGTCCCAGCTCTCTCAGCCTTTCTTCACAGGAGAGATGCTCCAGTCCAGCATCTTTGTGGCCCTTCCTTGGCCAGTCTCCAGTAGCTCCATATCTCTTTTGGGAGGGGAGTGGGGTCCAGAACCGGACACAGTACTCCAGGTATGGTCTCACCAGTGCTGAATAAAGGGGATTACCTCCCTTGACCTGCTGCCAATGCTTTCTCTATCGCATCCCAGGATACCATTAGCCTTCTTTGTGGCAAAGTCACATTGCTGACTCATATTCAACATGGTGTCCACCAGGACCCTGAGGACCTTTTCTGCCAAGCTGCTTTCCAGCTGGGTGGCCCCCAGAGGGTTGTTCCTCCTGAGGTGCAGGACTTTGCACTTCCCTTGTTGAGCACCACAAGGTTCCTGACAGCCCATTTCTCCCACGTGTCAAAGTCCCTCTGGATGGCATGACCCTATGAGCCACTCCTCCCAGTTTTGTATCATCAGCAAACTTGCTGAGGGTACACTCTGCCCCATCAAGCAGATCATTAATGAAGATGTTAAGTAATATTAGTCCTAGTATTGAACTCTGAGATACACCACTAGTTACTGGCCTCCAACTAGACTTCGTTCCACTGAGCACAACCCTTTGGGCCTGGCCATTCATCCAGTTTTCAGCTGACTTTACTGTCTGCTTATCTAGCCCATACATCAACAGCTAGTCTAGGAGGACTTTATGGGAGACAGTGTCAAAGGCCCTACTGAAGTCCAGGTAGACAATAGCCATGGCTCTCCCCTTGTCTACCAGGCCAGTCATTTCATCATAGGTGTTTATCAGGTTGGTTAAGCATGACTTCCCCTTGAATCCATGCTAACTATTCTTGGTCACCTTCTTGTCATTCATGTGTCTGGAAATTGTTCCCACGTTTAGTTGCTCTATCACCTTCTCAGCAATCGAGGTGAATCTGCCTGGCCTGCTATTCTCTGGATCCTCCTTCTTGCATTTCTTGAAGATAGGAGTTACATTTGCTTTCCTCCAGTCTTCAGGCGCTTCTCCCAGTGCCATGATTGGCACGATTGATCAAAGATTATCAAGAATGGCCTCTCAGTTCCATCAGGCAGCTCCCTCAGCACTCATGGGTGCCTCCCACCATGGCCCATGGACTTATGTATGTCTGTTTGCTTAAGTATTCCCTGACCTGATCCTCATCCACCAAGGGTACATCTTCCTTGCTCCAGGCTTTCCCTCTGGTCTCTGGGACAGTCTTGCTGGTAAAGATTGACACAAAGAAGACATTCAGCACCTCAGCCTTTTCCATGTCCTGTGAAACCAGGTCTCCCATATCATTGAGCAATGGGCCCACATTTTCCCCAGTCTTCCTTTTATTGCCTGCGTACTTGTAGAAGCCCTTCTTGTTATCTTTAAGATCCCTGGCCACATTCAATTCCATTTGGGCTTTAGCTTTCCTAACTTCATCCCTGGTTGCTTGAACAATGTTTCTGCATTCCTTCCAGGCTACTTGTCTTTGCTTCTACCCCTGGTATGCTTCCTTTTTGTGTCTGAGTTTGTGTAGGAGCTCTCTGTTCATCCATTCTATCCTCCTGGTATTTTTGCCTAACTTCATGTTTATTGGAATGGAACTCTCTCGAGCTTGGAGGAGGTGAACATTGAATATTAACCAGCTTTTCTGGGCCTTCCTTGCTTCCAGGGCCTTATCCCATGGGACTCTTGTGGCCTTGCTAAAGTCTGCTTTCCTGAAGTTCAGGGTTGTGAGCTTGCTTTTCACTCTCCTCTCTGCCCTAAGGATCCTGAACTCCACCATCTCATGTTCACTGCAGCAAAGGCTGCCTTCGATCTTCACATCTCCAATGAGTCCATCCTTGTTGGTGATTATGAGGTCCAGCAGTCCACCGCTTCTCGTGGCCTCCTCTGTCACTTGGAGGAGGTTATCCTCAGTGTACTCCAGGAACCTCCTGGACTGCTTGTGTTCTGTTGTGTTGTCTCTCCAGCAGATATTGGGGAGGTTCAATTCCCCCATCAGGACCAGGGGCCTGCAAACATGATGCTGTTCCTATCTGTCTACAGAGGGCCTCATCCATCTGTTCTTCCTGGTCAGGTGGCCTATAGCAGACATGCACTGTAATGCCACCTTTACCTGTCCTCTCTTTAATCCTAACCCATAAACTCTAAGTTGGATCCTCATCCATCCCTAGGTAAAGCTCCATGCACTCCAGCTGCTCTCTCACATAAAGTGCAACTCCCCTTCCCTGTCTTCCCATCCTGTCCTTCCTAAAAAGCCTCTATCCCTCCGTCTCAAAACTGACACTGAAACAGATGTCACAGACAGCCCAGAGCCGTTTCCAGGCATGACTGGTTTGTCCTGAATGCCAACAACTGATAAAACACCACTCAGACCAGAGCAGAGTGGTGCATTCCATGCACAGTATTGGAATGATGCATGAGCAGCTGCAGTGCAGGAAAATGTCTATACAGGAAGATTTTATAAAATCAGCAGTCTTCAGTGGTCTGCACTGAGCCAAAAACAAATAAAAGGACTAGAAATTCAGTGTGGTCAAATCTCAAGTAGCCTAAGCTAAGCCTAAAGATAAGCCTAATTGAGGAAATCCCAGAAATATTCCTTTCCATTTCCCTGTCAATGAGTACCACTATGATTATTTGCAGAGAGCAAGCTGAATACTTAAGAAGACCAATTTACCTGGAACATGGGAAAATGTGAGTTTGTGAAGACAGATATTGACTCCAGTGCTATATCACTGATGATGATATTCATCCAGGCAAAACTACAGGTGAGGCCATCTGGCCAGACTTACCAATATCCAAGTGCTGAATTGTCATCCAGGTGTGATAACAGTTTTAGGCCTGTTTGTACCCCATATGGCTGACAACTCAGTACTTTTGCATATGTGTTTACACAAGAGCACAGTATTGTCCTGGTTTCGGCTGGGATAGATTTAAATTTCTTCCTAGTGCTGTGTTTTGGATTTAGTATGAGAAGAATGTTGATAACACACTGGTGTTTTCAGTTGTTGCTAAGTACCCTGCTAGTCAAGGACAGCTTCCATGCTACCAAGCGCAGAGGCTGGGAGGAGGGAGCACCGCCAGGACAGCCAGCCCAGCTGGCCAGCTAGGTATTCCATACCATGTGACGTCATCCTC
>NW_009229981.1:0-2413 GCF_000690835.1 Fulmarus glacialis
TGCTGCTGAGAGAGCAGACGTGGGAAAGGGAGGGCTTTTTTTAGAGCAAGGTCACTCGAGGCCCAGCAGCTGCAGCAAGGAGCAGTGGCTGGGCTGAGCTGAGATGGTGTTGAGCCCGGCTGAGCCCATCCTCCACAGTGGGATCCACTTCCTCTAAGGGGAAGTCCCGAGAGGCTGGGCTCCTGAAGACCCCTTGAAAATCCAGGAGCGTCCGCCTGCACTCACCTTTCTGCCTGTCATTTCCTTCCCAACCCCTCTCAATTGGAAGAGGGCTCCCAGTTTTCCATCTGTCTTCTCCTAGGCAGACACACATGCCCACGTGCAACACACAGCTAAGAGCCTCATATATCATGGGAACGTTGTGATTTAACAGATTGTCTCTGCGCCTCCAGCGTTGCTGCTTTCAGTCTCCACAGGAAGACATGGCCTGGAGATCCCGGTGGCTAAATCCCTCCCTCCTCAATGCAGACAGGCAGGCTGCTGCCATAGTCCTGCTCCACCAACTTGATTTGGCCATCATGCCTGCTCTCCAACAGCTCCACCTCCAATAAACCCTCTTGGACATGCTGTTCCTCTGCTGACCAACATAGAGAGTTGGGTCTTCCCAGACCCAGGAGTCCACTCTATTTGCAGGGTCAGATGTGTAGTGCTGGGCGGGAGAGGAGCCATGGGGAAACCAGGTCCATTGCTGGTCCCTGATGTGGGTCTGGCCAAGGTACAGAGAGCAGGAGGTTCTCCAGGATCCCATGGTAAAAGCAGACTGTAGGGTGCTCAGCCACCCCCCAGCCAGGGGAACAAGCCAGGACAGGCACTGTGAAAGCCTGAGAGGATGAGCAGGGGTCAGCAGAGGACCACCAATAGACTTTCAGGCTCCTCTTTGTGGGAAGGTGCCTCTGGCCACATGTGGGTTTTTCCCAGGTGCAGCAAACACCAGAGCAGACGTCTCTTCTGCTGCTCCCTCAGCTGCTCAGAAAGCCGAGCGTGCCAGCTCCAGCCAGCCAGGGATGGGGAAGGTGCTGTAGGGTACAGCATGTTGGGTGCCCATGCCAGATCTACTCACCGTTGCCTTGCTGCTGTTGGGTGAGTCGGAGCGGGACACGTCTGCGATGGGACTGACAGGCTTTGGGAGTGGGACATGGTGACTTCATTTTGCAGAGAGCTGGCTTGAATAATAAGAGAAGTTTCAAATAAGGTGTATTGCATCCCATTCCAGGAAGATCTGTGCACAGGCCTGTCTAACCTTAATTTTTATGCCCAAAAGCTGTTCATAAAACACATTTCGGGGTAGATAACCAGCTTGAACTCACCACTGGCTCCACATTCCATTTTAGCAGACCCAAATCCCCTATTCACACTCCCCTATTCACTTTACATCAGAAGGAGGGGGATGTACGGCTGCTTTTTTTCCATTTTATTTTTACTGAATTACTGCTCATATTCTCTACTGAGCATCCAGAGAAACGGTCTTGTGGGACACGTGTGTAGGGAGGGGGGACAGACAGAGCTTTGTCATTTTTATTGTACTGAATTGAAATGAAAATCCCTTTCCTTGTGGCAATGGCAACTGTCATGTTGGGTGCAAAAAAGCTTTCTGCCTGTGGCACTCTGTGAGTGGTGCAGACAGAGAGGTGGCACCTGGGACACTGGGTGGTTTTTCACTGGGGGTCCTTCACCAGGGATGCAGAGCTCTGAAACAGGTAAGGTGGGGCAAAGAGTGGGGACAAAGGGACAAAGACACCTGGTGAATGTAGGGACATTCAGAAGAGATGCCCTGCCTGACACTGTAAGGATGTGGGGCCGTGGGTGAGCTGGGTCACTCACCTGGAACAACATATCCACCCAAAATGGGTGTGGGGAGATGTCAAGTGAGGAGACCAAGGAGGTGCAGGATGGACATGCACGGGTGGGAAGGTGCTTGCCCAGCAAGGACTCAACAGTGGGGGACCAGGGCAGAGGCATCTGGATGAGCCGGATCATAGAATCACAGAATCATTTAGTTTGGAAAAAGCTCTTTGTGTTTCTTCCTTCATCCTTCCCTGCAACTGGAAGGATAGATGAGAACACTACTTGTGCTCCTGATCTCTTAACCAGTCGTCCCAAGGCCCTGCGCCAGGCTTATCTCTAGTGAGCCTGATTTTACCCCTTCCCCCCCTTCACATCTAGTTTAAAGCTCTTTCAGTGAGCCTGTGCAAAAGTCCTTTTCCCCCTTTGAGACAGGTGTACCCATCTGTCACCAGCAGGCCTGGCGTCATGTAAACTGACCCATGATCAAAAACCCCAAAATTCTGCCAGCGACACCAGGCTCAGAGCCAGGTATTGATCTGCTAGCTCTTTGTGTTTCTTCCTTCATCCTTCCCTGCAACTGGAAGGATAGATGAGAACACTACTTGTGCTCCTGATCTCTTATCCAGTC
>NW_009229981.1:2491-3379 GCF_000690835.1 Fulmarus glacialis
AGAAAATAATCTGAGGGCCACACCAGGGTAGGAAGCTTTCTCGTCACATCTTTAGTCCAGGCCCCAGGGAGGCAGTAGATTTCCCAAAGAACTGGGCCCTACATATTGGGCCTTCTGTTCCCTTCAGAAGGGAGTCTCCTGTGACAATGACCTGTCTTTTTTTCTTTATGGAAGTGGTTTTGATGCCGGGTGTAGGCCGACTTAACCTCGGCGACTCCTCCAAGCTAGATGAACCATTGTCCTCGTCATTGTTTGGTTCCACTTGCAGACCCTCATACCTATTATGCAAGGACACCTGGGAAGGTGGGGTAGTGACAGAGAAGACACGCAGGAACTTGTTGCCGTTCTCGCCCTATCCCTTAAGTCACTGTGTTCAGCCAGGCAGAGAGAAGATAGGGAATCCTCCACATCATGCGTCCTGTCTGCCTGTTCGGCCTGTCTCAGGGAAAGTAGGGTGCAGTTCCAGTAGTCTATGTCTCTCTCGCTCTCCCTGATACTCTACGTACTCACCTCCTCCCGGAGCTCTGTCACTAAGCCGAAGAGTTCCTCTGCCTGGGCGGACTTCCCACAGGTGTGCTCACTGCTGCTGTCTGGTACTGGCATACGAGCAGGGCACAGCCTGCAGCATGGCACCTGGGTGGCAGCATGTTCCCACCAGATGGGAAAGCTGCATCAGTCATGGTGGGTGCAGAGCTTAGAGAGGCCATGGCTTTCTGCCAGGTAGATTCCATTGAACTGCTGCACAAACTGCCACGCCACACACTTGCTGATGCACCACGCCTTGTTTGCCCACCCTGTTCATGGCACTCCTGGTTGCTAGCGCTCCCTAAGGGCTTCTTTTATACGGGCGGGGGGGGCTTGGCCGCCGTTGGTCCTGGGGCCCGCCCC
>NW_009229981.1:3420-6846 GCF_000690835.1 Fulmarus glacialis
TCGTGGGCCCGGCCGAGGTCTCTCCAGCCACTGCCCCTCTAACCAAAACCCTTTCTGCCCATTGGTGCAGATATCAGTGTGACTGCCTAGGACATCTGCAGCTCCCCAGGTGATGGTGAGTACAAGGATGGGTCCAGAAATAGAGGTATAGAGGAGGTGGAGCTGAGAAAGGAGAGGGGTTTTGATCCCTGGGCACAAACCCTTGGAGGAGAGACTCTTCTGTTTCCGAGCCAGGGCATTTTGCAGCCCTGCCATGATGAACGCTGGTCTATAGCATCCCTGCATCATTCCCTTCAGATGAACTCCTTGCTCCTCATCTGAGCCTCGACTTACCTTCTGCTCAGCCTGGTGACACAGTTCTGGCCTGGTGTTTCATCCTGACAGGGTCATCTGCTACCCGAATCAATTTCTGCAAGGATGGGGTGGAGGAGTACAGCTTGAAAGCCCAACGGGGGCAGCTGAGCTACTTCATGCTGCTGAACATCACCCTGGGGAGCGCGAGGACGTACACTTGTAGGTACCAGCACAGGAATGAGAGCAACTGGGTGAGGAGCTCTTCTCTCAGTGCCCCCCAGCACCTGGCTGTCACAGGTGAGACATGGCATGGCAGTGTAGGCATAAGGGACAGGACACTTGCACCACGTGCCTCTGCTAAGGACGGAGCTGTGTGTCGGTGCAGGCAGGGCATGGCTTCGGCGTCCTTCCCCCGTCTGAGTGTTCCGTCTAAACTGAGGGATCTCTAGAGAGAGATCCGCTCCTAAGGGATCCCCCTCTCCCTCCAACACCCACTTCTGATGCATACATGGGACTCGGCAGTGCCCAGGAACAGAAAGCCAGGGCTGGGGCTCCCGATGGAGCCTGGGCTGCTCCAGGGATGCTCCAAGGTCTCCCCTCTACCTTTACAAGCTGACGTCAGGGAAACTGGAGAGGTTTGCATGGGCTGGGTGGTTCACCATGAGTCCAATAAAGTGAAACATGAGCTTGGGGATATGCTCAGTGTCTGGGATGGTTCCAAGACAGGACAGCGAGAATACCAGCACAGGAATGAGAGCAACTGGGTGAGGAGCTCTTCTCTCAGTGCCCCCCAGCACCTGGCTGTCACAGGTGACACATGGCACGGCAGTGTGGTCGGAAGGGATAGGGCACTTGCCACCACTGCTGAGGACAGAGCTGTGTGCTGGGGCAGGCAGGCAATGGCACTGGCATCCTTCCCCCGTCTAAGTGTCCCATCTCACCCAAGGGATGCTCAAGAGAGAGATCCCCTCCCAAGGGGTCCCCCTCTCCCTCCAACACCCACCTCTGATGCATACATGGGACTCGGCAGTGCCCAGGAACAGAAAGCCAGGGCTGGGGCTCCCGATGGAGCCTGGGCTGCTCCAGGGATGCTCCAAGGTCTCCCCTCTACCTTTACAAGCTGACGTCAGGGAAACTGGAGAGGTTTGCATGGGCTGGGTGGTTCACCATGAGTCCAATAAAGTGAAACATGAGCTTGGGGATATGCTCAGTGTCTGGGATGGTCCCAGCACAGGACAGCGAGACTCACAAGGGCTGCGTTTCTCTGACAGGCAGCAGCCCCTCGCCCAAGACAGTGCTTCCACCCAGAGGTGAGCGATTGCTTGTGATCCCTTTCCACCACATCCTTCCTCCTGGACTTGCCTTGACCATGTTGTGACCCTCCACTCTTCCAGGGCTGGCCGTGCCCCTCTGGGTCTGGATCCTGCGCTCTGCCTTCACCCTGCTCCTCCTGGCATCCACCCCCATCATTACCCTCATCCTGGAGAGATGGAGCCACTGTGCCAGCGGGACCAGCCAGCCTAGAGACATCCCCATCCCCATTGCCCTCTGAGGCCCTCACTGTCCTGGATTTCCCTCTGTCCCCATGTCTTTCCACCATAAGTGGACCATGAGTCACGCCACCTCCTTGGCTCTACCAAGTAACGCTCACCCTTGCCGGAGCCCAGAACCCAAGGGAACAACATCAGCTAGGAATCCAACACAAATGCAGCTACAAGTGAAAGCTGTTGCTGCACCTCACTTTCCCTTGGCAGCCCTTTCACAGGCCCACCAACACCAGGGCTCTGCGCGTGCTCTTATCCTAGCCCTAAACATTGACAGAGTCCAAGCTAAAACCAGACACCACCACCAAAACTTCCAATACAGAAGTGGTCAGGAGTGAAAGCTATTACTGGCCCTCCCCTTCCTTTGGCATCCCCTTCACAACGCCAACAACATCAAGGGTTCAGCTATCTTACACTAGCTGAGCACAGTTTCAAAATGCACAACCAGTGTTTCGACTCCCATGGGGAAGTGGCCAAGAGTGAAAGCTGTTGCTGGCCATCACCTTCCCTTGGCAGTCCGTTAACAGACCCAACAACACTGAGGCTCTATGCTTGGTCTAATCTTAAACCTAAACCTTGTCAGAGTCCAAACCTAAAATGGACACCCACCACCATAATCAGAAATGGACAACACCACACAGAAATGGCCAGGACTTAAAATTGTTGGTGTCCATCACCTTCCGTTGGCATTCCGTTCGTAGGCCCACCAACACTTGGGCTCTGCGCTTGCTTGACCAGTCAAACATCCACCGTGCCGGAGCCCAACTCCAAAAGAGACAAGCACCCCATTGGGCTTCCACACACAATTAGCCATGACTGAAAGCTGTTGATGGCTCTGATTTTTCCTTTGGCAACCCCTTCACAGACCTACAAACACAGGGGCTGTGGACTTCCTCTACCCCGTAGCTCTGACACTCCCTGGAGCCCATTTTCAAAACGCACCACCAGTACCTCGAGATCCCACGCGCAAGTAGCCAGGACTGAAAACTGCTACTGGCACTCCCCTTCCCTTGGCAGCCCCTTTTCGGCCCCACAAACAATTTCTTCTCCGACCTGACATCAACCTATCTCTTCCTGTCATCAAAGACCAGCTTCAAAACGCACAACCAACAGGCAGGGCTACAACAGGGAAGCAGCCAGGACTGAAGGCTGATGCTGGCCCTCACCTTCCCTTGGCAGCCCCTTCTCAGCCCCATCAACACCAGGGCTCTGTGTTTGTTCTCACACCTAACCTCAACCCTTCCCTTACCATCGTCCAGCTCCGAAGCGGCCGACCACCACATGGGGCTTGTGGTGGTGCATTCCTCCGCTCCTCTTTTCCTCTGGGCTACAGTATGATCTCAGAAACTTCTATTAAGCTTTAGGCATTGTTTATGAGTTGGGCAGTTAAGCGTCCCTTGTCTGAACCAAGCGCTCTTGCATGGCTAAGGTGGGGAACGACACTGATCGTACCAGGGACACTAGCTACATGATCAAAGTAGGGAACAGAAACAAGAGATAATTCATCATCTCTGATGGTTCTGAAGCATTCCCTCCCTGGATCATAGCTCAAGTGGTATCCAACTTCGTGTCGTCTGCAAACTTCCTG
>NW_009229982.1:0-2156 GCF_000690835.1 Fulmarus glacialis
TACAAAGTGTGACTCATAATAATTTTTGCGTCCACACCCACCCATCCCACCCCCAACACACACAGAGCTTTATATTTAGGTTTGGGATTCAGGCAGAAATCCCAATTCTCAGAATACTCTGTGGGAATGAACCCTGCCTGGATTTTGGGAAGGCCCCCAAAGGCCTCCTCTAGTCATGGCAGGGGCGGCCGCAACGTTCTAGATCCTCAACACTAAAGCTATGAGAAACAGTAAGATGCAGTTAGTGGTAGAGTAATGCAAAACATTGGATGCAGAAAACATTACTGTCAGTGCCATTCTGGAGGTGCAATACTGATGTAGGAGAGCCTGTATAGGTGCAGGGGACTCCAAAATGCTCCTTCTCCTTGAGCACACGATCTAGAGTCATTTGTTCAGGCCAACAACCAGTACCCAGACCCCAAGTTTTAAGACAGCCCCAATGTTACCCGATTACCTGCACAGGCATGGCTCCTTGCTGAGGGCCTGCTATGTACACATGCCTGCAATACCGTAAACAATTAAAATCTGTGTCCTAGATGCCACGTGAGGAGCTGGGACATACAAATCAGATACTTCAGGCTTTAGTTCCTAGGGTCCTTGTATTGCATGCAGTTTTGTTTGTTCTTCTTTTTTGTTTTGGTTTGTTTGTTTGTTTTTAGTACGAAGCTTGACATGCAATAGGGCATTTCACACTCCAACTAGAAATGGGAAAGCTGAGTCCAGACGGCTGTATTGGAACAGCTGACTCAAGTCATACCATTACTTACTGTCACTTACATTGATCAGTTTCAAAAGTGCAAGAGACACAAACTCAAGTAAATAAAATCAGGATTCCAGCCCGGGATCCTCATTTAAATATACAGATGCCCAGAGTGCTCCTACGCTGTATATTTTGAAAACTCTGGACTACTTTCACATATCAAAATGGTTTAGATGAGGTGCTGATGGCACCCTTTTATTATAACATCTTTCCAAATCAATGTCGTGGCGCAGATGTGGGCATACATATAATCTACAAGAAGATACAAGCTTTTGCTTCTCCTTCCCTCTTTATTTTTGTTTAAAACAAAAAGAAACTGGTTTTTACATGGGCTTGGCCGTTCAGAACAAAACACTTGCCAACTGCTGTTGACAGTGTTTTGATGTTTTCCACTTCCACTGCACCTCATTCATCTAGAATTAAAAGTGATGTTTTCCTTGTTAACTGAACACTTTGTAAATAATTGAAAAATGCCAATTTCTGAGTTGTTTTCCCTTGGCTCCTTACAGCCAAGAGAATCATATAAAATTAATATACCTGTAAGCCTAATGGCAAGTCTTCAGTCAGAAGACTGCAAATTCACCTTCACTCTCCCCCCACTACACAGCCCCCCAAAAATCTGTATGTGTGCTCACAAACATGAAAGAAAACATTTTCAAAAAACCTACACAAGTCAAGTGATGCGTACAAGGTTAGTTTGCTACAAAATTCACTTGTTTGGTACACACATGCTACCATGCTTGCTGGATAGACTCAAAGTTTTGAGAACAGATTATCTTGCTTGGAACCTTAATAAGTGCCGTTAAAAATAAGTGCCTATTTTTAATGGTCTGAAGTGAAAGTTGGTCCTCAATCCATGACCTCGGCAATAGATACCCATCTAACACCCTGGAGACATCAGGCTCAAAACACTGACCCCGCTGAATTTATTAGGTAAATTCCTGCGGGTTTCAATGCAACCTCAATCTCACCCCAACACAAGTCTTGCAGCTCAAGGCTGTCACGTGGGCTCTGGCAGATGAGCAACATTTATCTCCTCCAGCTCTTCCGTTTTGCTGAAGATTAACACCAGGAGCAAAAGGAGCAACAAGAGCAAGCATGCAACATTTCTTCAGCTACTGCAAGTTCACAGCTCTAACATACTGGATTGTGCTAGCCAACTTCAAGCTGCAGGAGCTGAGGAGCCAGCATTTGTTTGCTGCTGTTGCTGTGATGATAACCTCCAGCAGAAGGGAGACAAGAGCTACAGGCAGTAACACCTTCTACCATGGCAGCTGAATCCAACAGACTCCTCAGAGCAACGTAACAGACACCTTCCAGATGGAAGAGAAGGCGGCAGCCACTGAGACGCTAAAATAGAAAGATACTTGAAGGATGTATTCACTTGGCTCTATCA
>NW_009229982.1:2544-2879 GCF_000690835.1 Fulmarus glacialis
GGTGCAGCTAAGCAACACCAAACACCCTGTGAATTTAAATACTCCTTTGGAAGTATCAGCAGCAGACCATTGCCTCAAGGCTTAGCACAGTAATCACTCTTAACTGAAACGACTACAACACTGGTCATGCACTTCAGCAAGATTTTCAAAGTATTTGAACCTCGCAGAGGAAAAAAAAGTGCCAAGTGCTCTAAAATCTATTTTAATGCCAAATTAATTTCTTTGACTCAAATTCCAGGTAAATAGCATCTTGACCCTGATGTAAAGAAGAAAATTAGACCCAGTAGATTGCATATTCCACTGTATGTACTTTTTTTCTCCTGTAGAGTGAAGAG
>NW_009229983.1:0-1339 GCF_000690835.1 Fulmarus glacialis
ATGGCAGGAGAAACAGCGGGGGAACTGACGACAAGACCTGGATGTGCAACTGAGCTGTGGAGCTCTCCACAGCTTTGGGCACCCACGACTCCCAAGCTAATCCACTGGGACCTATGGGTGCTGCTCAGCACCCATGGGAACGGCTCTTCTGCTTGTCCTTCTTATGCTCTTTTTGCTTGTGATGTTGTTGCTCTAAACTTGCACTAGTTTCTCAAAATGTGTGTTTTCCACTCCGACAGTATGGGTGAGAAACTGGGTCATTTTGTGCCTTAGCCTCTCTGTGAACACATGTACTGGTTTTCTGTTTTAATGTTCAACCTAGAAGTTGTAACAAAATTTCTATCAAGGAAATTGCTTTGCTTTCCCATACGTTAGGCTTTGTGCTCAACAAAGCCTTCCTGCATGCTGCAAAGCAGAACTTGGTTGGCAAAATTAGATTTGCTGTTGGGAGGAAAGAGCAGCTTTCGTGAAACATTCATTCCTTGTTGACGAATTGCTTGTGATCAGGTCTGAGAAACTGGAAACATTCCTTCAATTTTTTTGGTTTGTTATTAGTGTAAATGCCATTTCTTGTTCCTAATAAAAATCGTGCTGCATCCTAATATTAGCATTCTCTTTTTGTTTTATTCCAGTCTTTCTTCACACATCTCTCCCTTACATCCCTTATTAGCCCATGATTATAAATGCACCTAAATGCGTAGAGCTAGGATATGTCCTGTGCAACGCATAATTCCTCCTTCCCAGCAGCTGGAACCAGAATCAGCATCTTACATGGTTAATGCCATCATAAAAATGCCTTTGCATTGGGAAGTATGTGTGCTTCAGGACTCAGTCAAAGAATACATATGCAGAGTGTTGTTATTAGGTTAAAATACGCCAATATTTAGCATTGATATATTTTTATACTCAAATAACTATATCCCCTTTACTTTTGTCCTCACTTTATAGCTGTGTTGTCACTGTGCGCAAGGAGCTGGCTGAACCTTGCATACTGTGTTTTGAAGAAAATAGCAAAATCATGGCTTTGGGACACATGGGAATACAGCCTAGAAGTACTTTAACAGCAGACTGCATTAAGATGGCATCCTCTGCCTGATTAGGCTGTTAGGGTTGTATTCTACTTATATCAGACAAAAGGGTCTGTTGTTACGCGGTCATATAATCAGAATTATACAAGTAGCTCTGATAATATTTAAGGAAGATTTTTAAAAAATCAAAGCCTCCAAGAAAGGAACTGCTGGAAACTGGAGAATCTCTCTGCTCCCAAGGAAGCTGGGGACAGTTTGGTGTCATCTCAGGAAAAAACAACCACCACCCCCACCCCTCTCCCTCCCCCCCC
>NW_009229983.1:1370-16640 GCF_000690835.1 Fulmarus glacialis
CCCCCCCCCAAAAGACACTTTCATCTTGACAACAATTCTATCTCAGGAGGTCCCAGATATGCATCACTAATTCTGAGCTGGAAACGGCACCATAATTTTCAAGACAAGTTGAGGAGGGTATGCCAACACTTCAGCTCAGAGACATGAATTCACCTCGTCTAGAGGTGTCTGAGATAACTCTGATTTACTCAGCTTGAGTCACACTCTCAGCTAAGCCACAAGAGCGCAGTGCTGAGTATTGCGTTATCCCTATGAATATTTATTTTATGGTCCCAGCTAGGTTTTGTGGCCATTCCAGCAACAGAGTTTAATGTGTCCACATCAACAGCTGTCATGCTTTTTGGCTTGAAGTATAGACACACCAAGGCATAAATATTTTTTTTTTAAGAACTTAGAAATACTGTTCCTCAAACAGAAAGTGCTACTCAACCTCTCCTTGTTGGCAGTTACTCCTTTTTCATTGCATTCTCCTTCTCTCAGATGGCTCATCCACTCGTGTGCTGTTATGTGACTCCTCCTAGGGTGTAGTAGACATGCCAGTACAACCTGGGTGTGCTACGTTACCAGATGAGACAAATTCCACCCACACTGTATGAGATGCACTCTTGGATGGATGACTCCAAAACCATCCACCGTGGGCTTGGAAGAATTGCCCAGAAATACCTGGGCATCCTGAGCAGAGTTTGGATTTCAATTGCAAACTGACACTAAGGATGTCCCTTTGCTATTCTTGATTGTGATGTTCATCCAAGCTAGCCAGGAAGGGGTTTTAGTCACACTTGTAAAATAATCTAAAATCAATTCATGGAAGTTTTTGCAGATACATTTGAATGTCTTTTTTGGTGGTGTTACATTAAAATTATGTGCTTGGTATAGGTAAGAATATTTGTGCTAATTTAGTAAATGGGTTTGATGGTTGTTCACATACAATGAGTCCATATGTGCCACAGCAGTACTGTCATATGAGGAATCTGTGCAAAGGTAGTCCATACGTCACACTCACTTTGCTTTTCATGGAGCTATTTGTCTCTGAATATTTTACTGTACCATATTTGCACTGGCAAAAATGGCTGTGAATGGTTTAAGTCAGTAAAGTACATGAAACTTCCATTATATGGGAAAAAACATTAAGATGGCATCTGGCAGCCACTTGGTGGGTCCATAAAATTACAAAAGCAAAGCATGTGGCTGTAACCCTGAACATCATGAGTCAAAAGAAACAGTTTGGGGTGTCAGCAGTATTGGTACTACTATGTAGCTCCCTTTGCCCTATCAGGAGGGCAGGATGATTAGAAGAGGGACGCATCTCCAAGAATTATGTGATTCATCGGCAGGTATCTATAGGTATATGTCATCACTGCCATCACCTGCTTCCAGACAAAGTGAAACCAGGTGTGGTTCGGGCAGGAGGAGCAGACCAGGTGGGTTGTTTCCCCACAACATCTTCTCCCCTTGTTTCTGTTCCTGTTTCTTCCTTATGTGAATCCTCTACCATAAAATATCAGTAACTTTAAAGGGCCTGTCTCCGCAGGTATTGCTAGGAAACAATACTGAAGGAAAACCCAAGGCGGCCCCGGAAAAGGGGCTTCCTCAGCCTTCTTGCATGGATCACCGGTACAGCATTACACTGCAGTATTGGTAACAGTGGACAAATTGGAATAAAATTAACATTTTAGAACAGAAGTCTCGAGGTTACTCAAAACCAGACATTCAACTTTAAATTCTGTAGAAGGGGCTGGATTTTAGAGGGGAAGAACTCATCTTCTTGAGGTTAAAGAAGTGTTTGTAAATTATGTCAACTTGGGTACACAAAATGGATAGACACTATTGGAAATAGTTTTATCAGGAAATAACTGAAGAACTGAAGACACGGTACTGGATCTGAGGAAGAAATCTGCTGAAGTAAGCAGCCAATCTTCTGCATCAGGTGAAACGGCACTTTAAGATTCCAGCCCAAGGTTTTCCTAGGGTGATGCATGGCTTCACTCCCTCACCTGTTTCACCTCAAACCATGAATCGTTCATCACTCAGGAGCCCTGAGGTCTTCAGCAATGATCCCATGGACTCCCTGACAATGAAAGCTAAACATGAATTTCTCATTATCTGAGGCTCCTGTCTGCCATGCCAGGACTGGATAACAGCAGCTCCCTGCTTATAGGTTACTCCACCTGTACTTTTAAAGCTTGAAGTGGGACATGTGCTTTGTGTTTGTTTCTTGGCCAGGAGGATGGGAACAAACGCTTCCCATTTCCAAACCTATAACTCAGATCTAATGTGCCTCATATCAGAGTCACAGGAATTAATGTGCACGGGTATGATGGATAAATTGCACAATGCCCCCTTACTGGAGCATGACTTGGAAAAGTGGGGTAGTATCTCAGGTATGTCACCATATTGTGTTTATGGACAAACTTCTGAGCAATCTTTGCTCCATGAGGCAATCAGAGAAATAGGAAAAAGCAACAAAAGAAAAAAAAAATTACTCTGTCAGAGTAATGACAAAAACATAATAGTAATCACCATTGTTGAGCAAAATAATTGCGTTATCTGGGGCAGTTACAGGTGGAGTGAATTTTTGTTTGATAATGCGTTAGGACATCATACATGAAGAATGTTTCATATCCTCCTGATTGCTTAAGAAAAGGCATAAAAGCACTCACAGTTCTGGGTTGCTCTAACCATTTCTCCTGACTTGCTCTTTGCTGTGAGGGGGTAAGTCTGAGCCTGATGCTATTGCTGTCAATATGTTATTGTAACAATGCAGCATTTTAACTGAAACAAAACTGTGATTCTTAAAAATGTGTGAAATGTTTGAAGCTTTCTTTCAGAAAGAGCTGTTTCCTACTTATTCAGTGGCAGGCTCTAAATGGGCAGGAAAAGAGTTTTCAGAGCAGTTGAAAGTTTAATATGCAAACTTATTTATTGTGAGATTTAGTGAATTCCTATTTCTTCCAGCCTGACCATCCTGCCTTTATGAATCTGCCTTACTTTGTTCGCATTGACTTGTAATGGTGACTACCAAGAAAAGTTAACTCTGAGTCTCAGACTGAACTAGGAAGCCACCATTAGAAAGAATCTTTTGTCCTGTTCTTTGCAATTATTTCTGAATTAGTTTGAAGCCTGTCATGTGTTACATTATGTACTTGTTATGGTCAGGACTTTATTCCTTTTCTTTACTCACAGCCTTACATTTTATGGGTCTTAGTAAGGCAGGGCAGAGATCAAGAGGAGCTGCAAATTGATTTTATGAGTGATCAAATGATCTTATGATTAAAGAAATGGACTCCACAAAACTATCTACAGTTCCTAGTTCTGTCAGTCATCTGTCACCTTGGTCATCTTTAGCAGGTCAGCTGGGACCACATTCACAGGAGTCCTAGTTATACTGGAAACCTCACTGATACCGCATTCCCACCCAAATGTGGGATATTCTGCCAAGCAAACTCTATGAGCTCTTCAGGGATGTGGCTGCTGCTCATTTTATCTTTGTAGAGAACACGCAGGGGAGCCCTGGTGCCAGCTGTAGCATCTGAAGGATTGGGGAATAACACTGTCATTAACAACCAGGCTTGCCTCAGTTTTAACTCCGTCTCTCCTGTTACCTCACCAAATAGCTCTGGGCAATGCATTCACTTCTCAGCCTCAGTTACCTCTTCCTTAAAGCTGGAATAACAATGACTTGCCACATACAGTTGTAATGATTACAGATGGTGCAGAACCAGCACAGGATGTTACTATATAGGTGCTGGCCAGTGTTTCTGTTCTTTTCTGCAGTTATTTATAAAAGAATTGATCAAGTGTCACAGTAAGTCAGCTTCAAAAAGGCATGGTGGAAAGGAGAAATGGTAAAGGATAGAGGGAGAGCTCAAGTTCAAATGCACAATTTCTTTGATTGTTAATGATGTTTTTATGTATCAAGTTGGCTCTATAATTAGGAGCCAAAAGAAATTGAGATTGTTCCAAGGGAGGGGAGGAGGGCATGAGAATATGAGAAAAGGGACATGGCTGCTGAGAGAAAACTGAAAACTTCATTCTCCTTCTGGTCTTCTTGCTCTCTCTTATTCTTTCTCTTCCAAGCACAATCTCCATTATATTCGTGTCTGAGCTTTCAGCCTTGTGTTGCCTTGGTGTTGTGTGTTTCAGATTTCTCTCCATTCCCAGAAGATGTCTTCCTACAGACAGATGATCAGCTCCCGCTGCCTTGCGCCCTGCGAAGTGACCTGCCCGCAACCGATTGCAGATGCCTGGAGCCAGCCCTGCGTTACATCCTGTGGTGATTCGAGAGCTGTGATCTACCCACCACCCGTGGTCATGACCTTTCCAGGACCTATTCTCAGCTCCTGCCCTCAGGAGAGCATAGTGGGCAGCTCAGCACCATCCGGCATTGGGAGCTTGTTTGGATCCATGAGCTCTCTGGGTCCCAGTGGCTCTAGGAGCTTGTACAATTATGGGAGGTCATATTCTTCCTATGGATCCAGTGGTTATGGTTTTGGGAGCTGCAGACCATGTTAAATGTGCTGTGAATAAGGAGCAATCACCCAACATGGAGGAAGACGTGCCTCCACAAATCCTGTTACTGGCATTGCTTTCCCGGAGCGTGAACTGAAATCACACTTACACGTAATTCTCAAGCTAACAATTTAATTTAGTTTTCTGACTATTCTTTCCAGTGGCTCATGATAATAAAGGCCTTGAATTAGCTATATCAATGATCTTTGGCTGGTTGAAAGTGGGATGAGGTTGTAAGTCTTCCCATGCCATGAAAAAGAAAAAGTAATATATGTGGAATGCATAGCCCTGGAGCAATTCTTTGCTTGCAGCCTTTAATGAAACCCTGGCAATATTTTCCCTGTGTTTTTCATTCTCAATAAGATCTTTTACTTCTTACTTTCTCATTAAATTATTGTGCATCAGATAATTCTTGTCTTTTTTGTCCACCATTTTTTGTTTATATACCATTCTGGGTGAGCAGCAATCTCTGTAGTGAAACGTGACAGTGTTTGCTTTCTTTCGATGCCTAAAGCTGGCAGGTGACCAGGTCCTTTAAGCAGGAGCAAGCATAATGACTGCCTTCTGCACAAAGTAGTTTCATGCTAGATAAACATGTTTTGTAACCCCTACAACCAAGTTTGAAATTTCCTCCAGGACAGGCGTGGTTACAGTGTGTATTTGCTACATGCCAGCAAAGAAAGTTAAACACACGAGTCACTTTGAAGATCTTCCCTGTGTCTCACTACTTGCTTGAGGCTCCAATTTAATTACATCCCCATACATTGGTTTTATGATATTTTTCATTGTTTAAAAAGAGCATGTAACGATCTGTGGGTAGAAGTTTCCTTTGAATAGCCAACAGGAATTTTTAACTGAATGGCAAATCTTTGCTGAGATCCTGCAAATTCTTTGAACTTTCCCGTTAATACCTCTATATTCTTGGCAGCCCCAGTTAAAATAAATAAAAGAATAATTCTTAAGTCTTCCCTGCAGAGCAACACATATCATTCAGGCCAAATAATATTTTCCATCTCAGGAACTTTACACCTAAATTTCAGGCTACTCACAGATGACCGTGGATACTGGGCATGTTCAGCACCTCTCTTTGTTCCACAGCAACATGGTTCCAGGCTGCTCAGTGTGTCCTGTAGAGCTGTTTTTCTAGTGATGCGTTTTGCATACAATTAGTACAGCTATTAAGAGGCATTCACCCTGTTCTATGCTTGCAGTGCAAACCAGGACTCTGATGGCCCAGACATCAGACACTGCTCAGCACTTCTGCTCTTCCCTGTGTGAAGCTGCTGTTCCTAGGAATATCTGCAATGCACTGCCAAACTTCACAATACTTGAGCAGGCTAATTCCAGGCAAACCCCAGTCTCACGCTGCAGAAATTTGTTTGGACAGGATCAAGTATGTGTTAATAACTTCAAAGGGTTTGGAGATGTGACTTCACTTGTAAAACTAGCTGAAATGAGAGGAGGTCCAGGCAAACCCCAGTCTCACGCTGCAGAAATTTGTTCGGACAGGATCAAGTATGTGCTAATAACTTCAAAGGTTTGGAGGTGTGACTTCACTTGTAAAACTAGCTGAAATGAGAGGAGGTTACAATGAGGTGGCCAGGCAACACCTCTTTCTTGTTAGGATGCGTCTGAAGGCTTTGTCTTGTTTTCATGCTTCCTCTGTCTCCGATGCACTGCATGATTATTCTTGGAGTCACTAGGATGCTGTCAAAAAACCAGTACTTATTTGTGCAGGTATGCAGCGCACTAAAGCAACCGGATCAGGTATTTCCAAGACACATCACTATGGTGCTGATCACTACAGAAGTCTTCTTTTCAAGATTTTTGTTTTCATCCCACATAGAATGGTAGAATTACATCGATCCTCTTCTCAGCCCATCTTGCTGCCCTTCTGCACTGGACTTGCAATAGCAGCCAGTTTCTCATGCTGCGGTGAAAGGGCACAGAGAGGCATCCTTCAGTGTGGGTGTTGTCAGCCTACCTGGATGAAGCTGCTCTGCCTACGTACTTGTTGTGCTACAGAAAGGCACACGTGGGAGCCAGAAGTTAGAGCCCAGACTATAAGTAGATCACTGTAGTATGTATTAATTGATCGATGGACTCTACTGACTTTGAATGTGCTTGAAGACATAGCACTCCACAACATCATGATTTGGTAAAGTCACCTGCAGAGACTGTCCCTTGGAGAGCAGGAACTGCAAAATTTGCATTGCTGATTCCCATCTGCCAGCCTAAATTTGCATGTTATGACCATAGACCACAGCAAACACCAAAAGACAGTTCTTTAACTGCCTTCTGTACTGCTCCTGACCATCAGCAATCTGCCACTTCCCAAATGCACAGCAGGCTGAACTTGGATTACTCTTTCATGTAAGTGTAATCACAAATGAGCACAGTAGAAGATAAGAGAACTAATTTCACTGGCAGACCCTGCGCATCTCAGGTCACACCACATGCAGATACGAGAGAGGAGGAACACCAGCTGCTGTTCATTGTGATCATCTGGAAGCAGTGCTGAGATCTTGACAGTTTGCTGGCCACTGCAACATGCGGACCACATCTGACTGCGAGGTCTTGTGTGGTTCTTGGTCAGACATGAGAAGTCCAGGCTGTTGACGGTCAGCACCAGCAACTCAGACTCCTGTTCCTCCTGTCAGTGAAACAAGTAATTACCAAGAACAGGAAGCAACAGTAAATGAAATCACACTGTCTCATCTTGAACTATAGAGGTCACTAGACTCTCTTCTCTCTTGTGCTCTGAGCATGTGTTTATATCCTAGTACAAGGTAACACTATTGGTAAATGAGATACAATCAGAAGTTGATTCAGAAAGATGTTGTAAACACAGCCTGAAGTATATGTCTTGCCCACGCACTAAATTACAGTTTAAGACACATATCTGTGGGAGTTAAGCCTTTCATGTTTGATTTAAATAGGTGGATTCACTAAATATTTAGTCACTACTAAAGCCTAATGATTTTTTATGTGGTTCAGACTCACACCACTGGTAAATAGCTTGCAGGCACAATGGCTTAACATAACAGAAGTAGAAATATGCCCTGCTGAATGCCAGCTTCCTTCCAGGGTTTGATTCTGGAGGAATTAGCAAAGTGTCTACTTGCAGTCTACCTTTTATCCGTTTTGCAATTGGAGTATTTGAACTTGAATGTTTCAGATGTTTTAAATAAAATGCTCTATCAGAGAAACCTGAAGAAAGGAATCTTTTTTAGCTCACTGTCCCCTTTTACTTAGAAAAGAAATTACAATAAGCCATGTCTTGAATCCTTAGGTCACTGGTTTTTGGAAGTGTTCAAGGTCAGGGTGGATGGGGCTTTGAGCAACCTGATCTAGTGAAAGGTGTCCCTGCCCGTGGCAGGGGGGTTGGACTAGATGGTCTTTAAAAGTTCTTTCCAACCCAGACCATTCCATGATTCCATGATTCTATGATCTGTTAAATTTCCTACATCCCGTATACTACTGGCCATGCCATGTACAGTCTTTCAGATAAAATAGGCAGAAGTTCATAAAAACATGTCGGTTTGACTGATTAGCTCATTTTCAGAGTTCTGTTTGAAAAAAAAGGATATTTTCAATTTTAAACACCATCATTATTGACTCACACATAGCAGTCAGAGTACTGATCCAGATTACAGGCAAATTTGAATATTAACATGGAAGTTAGCATTACTGAAACTCTCCCCGTCCCAATATATGCAGTGTTCCTGACACCAGAGCAAAGAGACAGACAGGAATATTCCACGGTATGCTCCTTATCTGCTGCTATTTTCCTCTTTTCCTAAAGGAGGTGAGAGTAACAGTGAAAAGCAATCCTGAAGCTAACCAGTGGAATAGAAAACTGGAAACAGAGGTCGTATGTCAATTGTTAGATGGGGATATTGGAGAGAGGAATTCAGTTCTGGGCTTTGCCAAGCGATTCCTTTGTCACCTGGGGAAAATATTTACTAATGTTTTTATCAGTATGGAAAACACGGCCTTTAATCTCTGTATAAAAGATGCCTATCTGCAAAAAAGGGAGAAGAACAATGATGCTCATGCTTTGCTTGTCTTGTCTGTTTACGCTGAACGCACTTGAGGGCAGGGATTGGCTTTATTCTTTGTTTGCACAGGACTGAACATGCCTTATTGGCAGCTTCATTACAATTTGAATTAGCTGTATTACCAGAAGCTTAGAAGCACTGAGTCTCTACTTCTAATACTTACTGTGCTACAGTTATTTCTTAGAGGGAACAGGGATTATTCCTCTTTCTTACTGGGGTGGACAGGCTGATGACTGCAGGGAGGAATAAGAGCAATGTATTAGCTGCTTGGGATGTCTGGAGTTTAAGTATTGCTGAGCAATGTCAATGCCGTAGATTGAGCATTGCATCTGTGAATTTATAGGTGCAAGTTTACATTTGGAAAGTAGTCTGCTGGGCACAACCTTGGTGGCATTTGTGGTCATGCTGAGCTCAACACGGAAATCCACAATTCTCTATTTGGATGCTCATGGAAAGGCCCCACTGAAATCATGTTTAAATAACAGGAGTTAAGATACTACGTTATTTTAAACTTTTCATATCTTCAAAGGATGGAAAGCTGCTACTCAGGAGTGTCATTACGGCAACATTTGTGACACGGTGTAAATTCAGTCTGTGCTAAAATGTTCTGTACTACTACTGCTTAGTTAGCAGCTTGGTCCTGCCCATGGGAAGATATCACCCAGGGCAGGCTGTGGATGAAGGGAGGAAGGGAAACCAGAAGGTTGCTGTGTGATGCAAAAAAATTTTAATGAGCAAGAAATGCCTATGTTTGCAAAGCGAGATATCACAGAATATGAAAAATCTGTTTCCAGACAATTTCAGAGAATGTCCAACAAATGTCCTGCTCAGAGATATTGCTGTCCTCAGCTGACTTTCTTCTCTCTGTCGTGCAACTACTGATGAAGATGCTTGTCATTATGAGTGATGTCCATATGGAATAGGTTGCCCCACGATGGTTAAAAAAAAAGGGAAATCTGGAACAGGCAACAATAGCAAACAACGAACTAGAAACTGAAGGGTAAACAAAAAGCTGAAGAAAGATCAGAAATGCTAAGTGGCAGTAGCTCCATTGCAGGGCGGCAGGAACGCTGAACCCCCATCCTCATAGCTCTGCGTTTGGGCCTTCACGTGTGGCTCTTCTGAGACCTCTCTGCTGCCTTTAGCAGGGCCCACAGCTGCTGCGGAGGAACCGGCTGTACCGGCGGGAGGAGTATGGGCTGCAGTACCCGCTGCCGAGCGTGGAGAGGGCTGAACTCCCGTATCCATACTGGGTCCCATACCCCAGAGAGCCCCCGTAACCATAGAGGTTCCCGGCGCCGTAGAGGCCCCCCAGCCCCAGGGAGCCCCCAAAGGCGGGGGCTCCGGAGGAGCCCACCACGGCTTGCTGGGGGAAGGAGCTGAGGATGGGGCCGGGGAAGGTGACGACGACGGGGGGCGGCTGGATGAGGGCCGTTGAGTCGGGGCACTGGCGGACACACGGCTCATTACAGCTGTTAGCGATGGGCTGGGGGCAGGCGATGCTGCTGGTGGTGGGGCACAGGTCGTAGCAAGACATTTCTTCGCAGGGATGAAGGCGATCCTGAAACACAGAGCACAGAAATGTGTAAAAACAAAGCACAAGATCTACTGGAACAACAAGTCAAGGTTTCGTGCTGGGTTGTTGGGGAACAGGCAAAACGATCACCAGATACATAAGCAAAATTGATGATGCTGTTCACAAACTTTCCTGTCAATCAGCATTGCTCCGATCTTCCCCATCCACTAATCCCTTGCACTTGTCACATCCGTTAAGCCTTCTGAAATTGCTGCTGCTTTTTTTTTTTTTAATTCACGTTCCCTCCCAGAGGAACAGTGTCGGTGGCACATTTTTTACTAAAACACCAGCACTGCTCCCTGGTGAATGTGGGCTGAAAGCCAGGAGCTCCAGGAGCTACGCCAGAGCTGACCTCCTCGTTACACCGAATGGGACAGAAGCAGGTTTTGTCTTGGGAGAGACGGGATGGAGTCAAGAACCCAGCACTGCTTTAACCACACATTTCCTCCTCCTTTCCTCGGCCCTATTTCTTTTCAAGCTCTTTGGGGTAATATACTTTCAGTTATTCCCTTTTAGTTCTAATTTTTCTTAATCTCTGTAATCCCTCTGGTAAAAGCCCCAAAGCATTTGAGCCTGAGGATAGATTCATATACTCGATGTAGTAAGTAAATATACCCTATAAAATATTTCTATTCACATATTTCTTGCATACAGTGTAATTTCATATAGAGTGTGGAGCAGGTTGGTAAAATGTAAAGAGCCGATTTCCTTCATCAGATAACAATACAGTGTGCAAACTACCATTTCAGCTAAGTGTCTGGTCACAAAAGCTTGTGGCTTAGCACTTTTTCCAGTAAAAAAGAGGAAATATTATTTTGTTCAAAAAGTAGCCCTGAAATGCAGAGAATCCAATCATTGAACTCGGTGTATCTGAACAGCTAATCTGGATCTGGAGTTACAGACAGACATATGACAAACACACTGGATCAGACCACTGGTCTACTTCCCTTATTATTGTCTCTAGTGAAAATAGCTAGGGTTTAAAATAAGCAGGATTTAGTTTTTACTTATCCATAAAAACTAAATTCAACCTAGGATTATTCTGCAATAAAATTCCCACGTAGATAATGCTCTTTCTTCAGCTGGGTCATCGAACAGCTTAGGATATGGCTCTGTCTCTCTGACTCAGTCATTAACTGAAATGGTGCAGGAGAATTCTGCATTTTAAAGGTTATGCCATCCTACATTTTCAATCTGCTAACAGTACAAGAATGTCCAAATATGAATTACAGTGAAATAAATGCCTCAAACCCTGGACTTGACTCCTAAAGCCTACCAGTAACACAACTTGCCAACATACTAAAAAAAAAGGAGAGAAAAAGAAAGAGAATCAAAAAATAGTCCTAAAAACTCTCATGTAATAGTAGTGAACAGTATTCCAAGCTCCAGTGCGAAGGCATTCTGGCATTTAGAAAGAAAAGAAATGGCATCAGACTTACCTGATGTAGAGGAGAGCACGCAGGAGCGGGAGATGGAATAGGTCTGCGTACCTGCTCCTTTTATACAATGCTTCAGATTGCCTGGGGGGTCTGAGGCACACTGTACACATGAAGTCATAATCACCAACCAGCCCAAATTTGAAGAACATATAACTTCCCAAAGTGATGAAACTGTTTTCGCTTGCTGTTTGCAAAATCACCCTAAATCTCTGAATAGCATGATATGCACATTCCAGCTCCCAGTTCTCTTTCATCTTGAAGCTTAATTGACCAGCTTCATTGCTGGTATCATTCCACCCTGGCATTGCAGGAGGAATTAAACTGGTTCTATTTATTTAGCACTTCCTTCATTAACTTCCCGTAATGATTTTAATCAGAGCTATAACCTGCTGTCATACAGATATTTGTATTTAAGTGCTTTAGATCTAGGCTGTAATCTAATCTGCTCACACATTTTGCAATGAAATGTTCAGTGAGGTGGAAGACACCTTCTGATCCTTTTCCCACCCACAGCCACAAAACACGAGAGAGGTCCTGTACCTCTGGTAATCATGGCCATTGTCTAATGCTCTTTGATTTAGAAACTCTGAATTCTCCTTGCTGCTTGGCAAGACCAGCAGAAAACATAGTAATTTAGTACCTGAAACAGTGTTTAAACCGAAGGCTAATGTTTTCTCTGAAGGGATATCCATATTTTTTTCCTTATTTTTCACCTGGAATCTGCAAAGGCACACAGAAATTATCTCGCAGGTTCAGCAATGTAGAATGGCTGCAAATGCCAACAGATTAATAGTTACTAGCCACTGTATATTGACATTGCACAGCTCTGAAGGAGGACATAACACAAGACAGTGGTGAAGCAGGTGCAAATTTCTCAGTTTCTTTGTGAAATTACATATTTCTGTCCACCACTGCATTCACTCAGTCTGTATCTTCTCTTTCTTTTTGTTCATACGATGGAGTGTAATTTGCCCTTAGATCCACTCCTTCACCTTACAAAGGAATTGAACCAAAGTTTCACTGGAGGATGTCACAGAAACAATTTTTGAGTGCTTCCTTCCCAGGCTTACTCAGTAAGTGGCAGGAAAAGCAATGGAATTATCTGAGGAATAGTTATTGCAACAAGAGATTTTTTTTTTTTCTCTTCTTTCTTTACTAACTAGCAGGACATCACCTGCAGAGTGCATATTGTTGCATATTTTGCATCACCTGCATATTTTGACTGCCAAGATTTCAAGTGACTTGTCACTTGAAATTAGTCAGGCTTCCCCAATACTTAGTGGGGAGGGACAAGAATTTCTGCAAGACAATTCATCCCGTCTCAGACGCTTACCTTACCAGAATTGGTATCACCCTCAAAACATAACAATTTTGCTTTCATTGACTATGGAGACAGACACAGGCTCAACTGAAACACCCAGCTTTCAAACAGGGAAGGTTTGATGAGGTGTGTCCCACCCATATTCCCATATTCTGAAATTCTGTGTAATAAACAGTGCCTGGTCCAGCCTCAGAAATCCTCATTTGCCTATGGATTTGTTCGTCAAACAAAGAACACTGCAACGTTTCTACCAGAAGTTATATTTAAATTATGAGGTTCTTTTTTTTCAGAGTTTGAGATGGCCCTAGGGGATCACAAGAGCAATAATACTCACAAGGGTTGTTCAAATATTTTGTGTGTGTGTTTTTAAGCACTTCCCAAACCCTCCTTAGTAGTTTACGCATGAAGTGGTGCGTCATTATTGTAATATAAGTATGTGGTTGGATTCGAGCAGCCCAGCATTTTGAAATACATTTATTAAATTGTACTGGTCAAGAGCACTCTTCCTGTTCCCTTTACCACCTCATGATTTCTAACCTTAGGATTTCAGATTATTATCTTTTATAATTTAGGTTTTTGTTTATTTGTTTGTGTATAAGCTCCTTCAGTGCTGCTGTTGTATTAATTCGCATCCCCTTCAGCACAAAGATCTCCAACATCTGCCTCTGTCCTCATGTTTTGAAAGCTTCTCCTAGGACTTTCCTTGTCTAACTGTGAACTGTTTACTTTTCTTCTGTGTTTTAAACACATGCTCAGCTTCCTAAAAAAATATATGTAACGAGTTGCCTTTAATCTAGCTAGGTAACTGTTTACCCTTGTTGTGAATGAATTTACCTCTAAGATGTGAAGAAACCATACAACTGGGTAGTCTGGGAGACAAGGAATGGGTCTGGATGATTTTTAAAAGTACTTTGCAATGTATCTTTTGATTTTTCCCTTGAAAAGTGCAGGATGGTCCTGTCCAAATCTTAATTCCAACTTCGTGTAAGGGTTGCTGATTTCACAAGACAGACACCATGTTTTGTATCAATTATACTTTATCTAGCATAGGTAAAGAAGGATGGAAAGAAAACCTGCGTATGAAAGCAGATGGCAATTATGATTAACATTTGAGCCACCATCATTATGTCAACCAATAAAAGAAGAGGTAAATAAATGAAGCCAGCATAATTCCTCCTGTCATTCTAATGTATTTAATGGAACGTTACCAGGAATGAATCTTGCCAATTAAGTGCTAAGATGAAAGAAATATTTGTTTTGTAATTTGCATTTCATGCAGCGTGAGAATTTGAATCAACTAATAAACATAAATATTGAGCAAAACTGTTTCATCATTTTGAGGTGAACCATGTGTGATAAATGTGGGCTGGTGTTAATGGGAGTCTCAGATTCTTCAGGCAGTTTGAGGAAATGTATAAAAAGTCTCTCCTGAAAACAACCTTGTATTTACTTCTCTTGCAGCCTTCTTCCCAGAGCCAGCTATTTTCTAGATATCAAACTGTTCTTTTTCTGTAACTTTAAATTAGTCCTCTTTTGTCATTTATGAGGAGGCAACGTTATATGCAGGTTTTAAAGGCTAAGCTGGTATTTTCCACAATGGATTGCATAGGAGCTCTCAGCTCTCCACTAGTTGAAATCTCAGGGTCATAATCTGCTAAACAGATACCAAAACCCCAGACTGTAGTCATACAAACCGCTCAGTCGCAGCTATGCTTAACAGAGGATATGTCTTCTTCATAGTTAATTACTTGGTTTTCCAAGTTGCTGTTTCAAATTAGTTTGTATGGAGGAAAACCAAAACTTGAAAGGGATGTAAGCAAAACTTCCTTACTCACAGCAAAAAGAGCCTCCAGATTGTTAGGAGTCAGGTGAGCCTTCGGACAGTTCATTCGATAATGCTGTCGTGGTTTAAACCCAGATGGCAACTGAGCCCCACAGAGCCGTTTGCTCACTCCCCCCCTGGTGGGATGGGGGAGAGAATCAGAAGAGTAAAAGAGGGAAAACTCGTGGGTTGAGATAAAGACAGTTTAATAGGTAAAGCAAAAGCTGTGCACGCAAGCAAAGCAAAACAAGGAATTCATTCACCACTTCCCATCAGCAGGCAGGTGTTCAGCCATCTCCAGGAAAGCAGGGCTCCATCACATGCAACAGTTACTTGGGAAGACAAACACCATCACTCTGAATGTCCCCCCTCCTTCTTCTTCCTCAGTTTTATACGCTGAGCATGACGTCATATGGTATGGAATGTCCCTTTGGTCAGTTGGGGTCAGCTGTCCCAGCTGTGCCCCCTCCCAACTCCTTGTGCACCCCCCAGCCTCCTCACTGGTGGGGTGGGGTGAGGAGCAGAAGAGGCCTTGACCCTGT
>NW_009229983.1:16663-18843 GCF_000690835.1 Fulmarus glacialis
TGTGTTATCAACACTGTTTTCAGCACAAATCCAAAACACAGCCCTGTACTAGCTCCTATGAAGAAAATTAACTCTATCCCTCCCAAAACCAGCAGAAATGCACAGCATCAGGATTTTTACACTAAACCTCAGTCGACGTGGAACTGACTTTTATCAGAGACAAGGTATAGGATAAGAGCAATCATTTGTCTGAGGAAACATGTGACCTTTTATATTCCCATGTTTCCACTAAGGAATGATTAACTATTACTTAAAAATAATTTTTATTATAGGGCTCATACAAATTTGAAGAATTACATCCACAGCAGCATGTAGATTTTGGTGGGGTAGCTACAATTAGGTAGGATGGATCTGGAACTAAATTAGCATTGCAGAGGATCCAGACTGCTGTGCCTTTCCCATTTCCGTGACATCTAAGCTTTTCTTCCTCTTCCAGGGGAATTTGTGCCGTGTTATGCTTACACTTAGTCATGTTTCCAGTTGGCCAAGTCATGTCCAGCACTGGCGCCAATAGCTGTAAGGAGCTGACTGCCCTGACCTGAGGGCCGTGGCTCAGCCACCATCCATTGGCATCACCTTGCCAGCCCAGATGCTTAGCTCCTTCCTTCAGGACAGCATTCTCTGTTAGCACCCATACTTACGGGCTCGTTTTGTTATGGGAGTTTTTGTTCTGGCAGTCTTTACCACAACAGGTTTTCTTACAGATTTTCAGGTCCTGGCAGCAAGGAGAACATCCTTTCTGGCTGTTTTTTTGATAGTGAATACCACTGTGGAAGCTGTGGATCTTGCTGGAAGAGCTATTCAATTTACCAGAGACCACTAAATAAAAACAAGTAAAAGGCAGATTTATAGCTGACTTTTTAGGTAATGAGTGCTGAGAAGTGTGCTCTGTGCACTGTCCAGTTACAGAGAGTGGAGCTGGGCATGCGCCGCAGCTCTTGCATTTCTTTCTTCATATTCTGCCTTCAGTTTCTGGTTGGATTTTGTCTGAACACTGTTCCATTATGCTTAGCCATAATTCTTACTGTAGTAAAATATATAGCCTAAGATCTTTTGGCAGCTGAGCCACATAAAGAAAACTATCTTGCGAGATAAGCATCTGCTTGAATCAGGAGATAGTTACATGCTTTACTGATAACCTAAAAAGATATGCCATGTATGGTGCAGTATTTTTGTTCGGGTTTAGGCTAGCTATATAATATTTACCCAAATTCTATTTATATTTAATATATACATAACTTAAACAGAACCAAAGAAGTCCCAAACCCAGCAACTCAATCAGATATACTGTGAAAGTACGCACATGGTCCTTATTGTGGTTTTGAAGAAGTGTCATCCGCACACAGCCAGAATTTTGGAGAGTGAGACAATTTAATAGCATGAATCCAGGCTGGTCTGTGCTAGAGAAACACAGAATCTGAAATTCATTTAATATTAATCACCAATCTTCCATTAAAAGCTGTGGCGGTGAAATTATTTGTACGACATTGGATTAGAAGTCTGCAGTGGAATAAGCAAGAGCTTAACTTTCAGAATGTGAACTTGTAGTTCAAAGAATTATCTCACAAACTCGTAAGTGGGGAGTCTAATAAAGTGATGTGTCGAGAAGGCTGCTGTTCATCTATGGCCAGCATGTTGTGGCCATGTTGTTGCAATTCAGTGGTGAAACAGGCCTAGCAAGGGCTCTTCATGGAGACTTTCACTATGTGGGCAGGGTTTGCACAATATTATTGCAGCCATACGTGCAACACGCAGCTTTATGCAGAAAAGTTGGCAAATTCAGAATGGATGAGAACACAAAACCACAACACATTTTAAATGATGTGACAGAATTTTAATGAGAATGAAAACAACAAAGATATATTGCAATATCAAGAATGTATATCCAAGATGTCAGGGTCAAATGCGTTTCGAAAGACGCTGTTAAATGTCTTATTGCAGTCAGTCACAACTATGATAAAGTAGAAGATAACAAGAAATTGAACCCATGAAGATACCAGGAAAGAATTCAAAGGAAAAAAAGGAGAGGTGTGGAGCATGCAGAAGGCACTGCACTGAACAGGATTTGGGAGTGCTGTCACTCATCTGCTCACTGGTGAATCTGCATTTTGTTTTTCACTTGTACATTATTCAGTGGATTTTCCTGTTGTGTTTAGCAGGGCCCACAGCTGCCACGGTTG
>NW_009229984.1:0-14189 GCF_000690835.1 Fulmarus glacialis
CCTTAATGATTCTATGATTCTAAGATTTTTCCACAAAATTCTTGTTGCAAGTAGAGATACATCCAGCTTACAGTCCTATGGGGCCACACCAAAGCCACAGAAAATGTCTGAGACTTCCCTTTTCTTCCACAAGTCTGTCCTGCAATAGGAATTGTCTTTAAGTATTCAAGTTTAGCTATCATCCTATTAGAACAATATTAAACAGAAAAATAACACAGAAGTGTATCTTTTTTCTTCTATTCAAATAATATAATTTTTCTTTTAAAAAAAATAAAGTAAAAGGTAAAGACAAAACATAACTGCTGAGAAAACTTGACCTAAATGGATTCTTCCGTTATATATTTTGTTTAATACTCTCTGGATAATCAACTGGTAGTAATAACATTAATTAGTCTGACTACTCTGTGCACATCACTGATATTTTTTATTATTTTGAATAAAGGTACCCACCACTAGAATACACCCACCACCAGAATGACGGGTATAGAAATAGAAAATAAACCCACTACTTACAGAATGATACTATATTGCAGCTAAACCCTGTATTTCTTCAACAGTGTATTTGTGTAGATTTATTTTACCTATTTCACACCCCTCATGACTTAGTTGGAACACTGTACAGATTAACAGAAAACCTAACTACAATTGAGCCAAAAAAGTCTGAGGAGGGAAAAAAAAAATGTTAAAAGGAAGGAAAAAAAAAGAAAGCCCAGAAAAGTCAGTGTCAAGAGTTACATGTATCTAGGCAAATAGAAAGTTCTGAAATAATTCTCAGAAACTATCTGGAGAAAGTACTTTGTACAAGGCAAGATGCATCAAACTAAAAGTCACAGCAAAGACGAAAAGGGCAGCTTTCCCAGAAGCTGAAAGAAGAAAAGTTATGCTTTGGTACTCTTTCCATTGTCTCAGCCTTTCCAGTACTAAAGTATATAACAAGCCAAACACAATGCTCTTTGAAATTACCTTCTGAGGAGGACATAAAAGCCTGGCCTGCTCTTAATACCAACAATGTGACTCAAGTCAGTAACAGTATTGTGGACTCTGACATGAATCCTCTAGTGAACTGCAATGTAGTGCGTGAAGGCATCACCCTTACTTAACTGACTTCTGTGATGCAGGATACGATCTCTGCAGGAGAATCAGAAGCAAAATTCCTGTCTAAGCCTCAACTGTTCCAGCTCATACGTCCAGTGTTTCAGTGCATGTGTGTCTTTAACTTCTTAAATTTCTGCAAATAGATTCACTGAAGAGTGATCTATGAGGGATACAACAAAGACAGTTTCTCATTGTTCCACCCTGGTTTGTGGCAGGAAAAACAGAATTAGGGATTCTTGCTTTCTTGTCCCCACAAAACTTTTCAAGATAGGTTCACAAATGCTTGTTGTCTTGGAGATATCTTAGAAACACTACCAGAACATCTGTATCTGCACTTGGAAGCTTATTTGCTCAAAAAGAAAACAAAACAAAACACCCCAAAAACCCTCCACCAAATTCCAGGACGTAAGTCTGTGGCTAATGAGCAGCACAGAAAAATTAAAGGCTCTATAAAGTTGTATTTCTTTTTATCCTAAGAACTTAAGTCTCAGTCTGTAATCCTAAACTTTAGTCCCAAATATATTATCTTTCAAAATTCATTTAAACAGTATGTTTGAGCTCCATCAAACTTCTGCAAAGTTAAAATTTTCATTGTATGTTTATTCTCAGTGACCAGGATTACTTTCTTCCCAAGAGCTGCTAATTCTGAGCATTATTATTACAACTGACAAAAAGCCCCTAAAGAATCCTGGTGATATGCCACATTAGACTACTTTTGATAAAAGTAGAAGCAGCAATTGGTTAGGAATAGAAAAAAGCAATATAAAAAATTATTTCAGAACAACAACGTAAAATTGTCTTTTGAATAAATAATAGGTGAACATTTGTATTTGCTCACTTTCTTTTTTCTGAATGCATCGTTAAACCTGAATTTGTCTGAAGAATTTATCTCATCAATCCATGTGTCAGTCTCAGAAGGTGTCACTATTCACTCAAAGATATTAGACTCTTTGGAGAGAATTTTGGCCTTAAGGATCAGATTAGACAACTCTTTTCACAGTCACTGCAATGACAGCTCCATTCATTTCCCTCATATACCAGACTCAAAGTCAGAAGCAAATTCTCAGTTTGCAAGCCAGAACATGTTCTGCTGGATATTTGCAGCCAACCATTGAAATCCCTGAAACCTGTCAATGATGTCAAACAGGACAGAAATAGATCATCTCACTTGTTTTTCCTAAAGAAACTTGCATTCATAAAAGAAATAAGAACAGAAACCTTGAAGAAAAATAATTCTCTTTTATTACACGCACTATGAAAGCACTAAACCACTCAACTTTTCTTGGAAGAACCACTTCAAGAAAAGGAATCATATTTGTGTGTCTATCTTCATGTTTTATCTCTCCACTTACATTGTCAGCAACAAAGACACTTTTTTCTTTTCATTCCAAAGCCTTTTTTTTTTTTTTAAATGAGAGACAGATTGATAACAGCAGGATCTATAGGGAGGTTCACCATGCCATTTCACATGCCACTAAGTAGAAGAATGGTGTTTGTAAATGTCAGTCCCTAACACCAGGTGAAGGAGCTCAAATTTAACACCACAAACATGCATTACTTCCACATTACCCTAAAGTAATCCACTTACCAGATGGTTTGCAGAACAAAACCAGGAACAAAATCAAAATGAGGAAACTGTTTTCAGCCTCATTCTTTATTACTGAATATTTTATTGACTGATAAAAGTAAGGATAGGCATCAGATTTGGTAGGAAGCTGCTTTCAGAAAGTACCATAAAAATCGAGCCGTGTGACTTCAGAGAGAGCGACAGGCAAAAATTGGTTTCAGGAGATCTCAAGTCTAAGTAATCCCTCTGCATTGCACGTTTTCAAGCAATGCTGTTCATGCCCTACAGAATAATTTTTCTGATCTCCAACTCAGCAGCAAAATAAGTAGTAGAGCTTTAATTAGGAGTGCATAAAATAAGAATACTTACGCTGACCCCACCGGCCTGTTCTTGGATTCAAATAATTTGGATAAAGTCCATTAGGACGATCCATTTTTTGAAGTAACTTCCGAATGTGCATGACCTAAATTAAATCAAGAATCAGGATCAGCACTAACAACGTTCATCTGTTCTCTGCACATAGTTAAATCTAACCTTTTTTCTTTTTCTTTTTTTTTTTTAAATAGTAAGTTTTCTTAATCTGAACCCAGAAGCTTTCTTGAGGGCTTCCTGAGATCAGCACATTTTTGCTTTTAAAGGACTACTTATATAAACATGTTTAAAAATTATGATTTTTAAATGTATGCTGAAACAAATAATAGAACTTGTGCTGTCATAAATTTCTACTTGAAAAAAGTCACCTATTTGGTACAGAAATACAAGCATGAAAAAATTTACCTGCTACCAAGAGTGCAAATAGAATGCAATATAGAAAGTACTTCCCCTTTAATGCAATTTATGATGAAACAGTATAAAAGACTAATATGATAAGACACTGAATTTGAGACCCACCTTGTTGTAGTATACAGGGTCCCCTGTCAAATAGCTGAGGTGGACAAATTCCATGTGCAGAGTACCAAACTCAGCGAGGATGCTGCTGCCAGCAGAAGCCCAGCCCCAGTTTCGACCCACACCACTGAATTCCAACAAATATGCATACAAAAGGGAGAAAAGAACAAAAAATTCAGAATTACTGTGCACAGCACTAGTAACAACCACCACAGCAAATTAAACAAGTAACAGCAAAATATTAACCTGTACTTAAGATTACAGGAGTTGTGGTTTGATTTATCGGTTGGTTCATTGGTTGGGTCTTTTTGGAAAAAAGATACCATAACCTCATCAACAAAAAGCCCTGTGATTAAAAGATATAATATCTTGATGTCACAGAAATATAATGTCCTAACACTGGGCCCAGACTCAATTGTTGTTTATTCATTGCATGTTCCCAAGAACAAGAATCAAAAGCAACTATCAGACGGGACGAGTATACTTCTGGAGGTGGCAGCATTCACTTCCTTGCTCTGCCAAACATCTGCTGTGTTTTCTTTACTTGCGTGGGATGTGCCTCAAGTCAGTATTAGACACTCAAGCAGGATGGGAGTGGGCCCTATCTGTATCTACATAGGAAAACAGTATGTTTAATGTAGGCAGAACAGCATGAGTTCCTCAGGCTCACAAAGAATCAACAGACAGTATCATAGACCACGTACCTTTTGCACTCTGAGAGATACCGTCTTGCTAAGTCATAACTCCTAAATGAACTCTGGTTCAATCTAACTCGGGAGTTTTCACCACCTTCCAGGAACGGGTCTTTTAATTTCTGAAGTTAACTACACTTTCCTCGAGATCCCTTCTACTTCTTCTCGTAAAAGATTTCAGTTGTCAGTAAGACTACAATCAATTAGGAATGCCTTCTTACTTATATTTAAAATTATAAATTAGAAAGAGGAAACGTAAAGGAAAAATGTTGGTTATGGAGCAGTATTTGTAGCTCTGACCTGAGACAGAACAACACCTTTTAAAATACAGTAACCACTGTTTACAGAGTGTGGAGAGACAAAATCTTAGCTTGTCTCAGGGCTTTTTTGGTACAGCTCTCATAAAAAGAGAACATTAAGTGTTTCATTATGAATACAAAAGCTAATAAAACACAAGTCGATAATTTTCCAAATATTTCTTTTAGGTCTTGTCTTTTACTGCATGACAGCCTCATAAGTGTTCTCATATACGCCTGCTACTGTCACTGCTCCCTGGCATGCCAGCCGCTGTATTTTCTGCTGTGATGCTGGCGGGTTCTGTACATTACCAAGAGACTGACGCAGTAAATACATAAACAACAGTGGCCCACAGGAAATTTCTGGCGCGCCAATCCTCTCCCCTCCGCCTACTGCAAATCCTCCTCCCTGGTCCTGCCTTCCTGACTGTGCTCTGATACCCGACCTATGCAATCGGCCTCCATGTTCTATTGATCTCCTCTGGTTCTACTGATAAGTATCCATGCATCTATTGCTTGCAGCTTCTTAAACCTCGCCATCTATATTGCTCGAGCCACTGAACCAGACACCTGTGCTGCCTGAGGCGTACGGCCACCTGGGCCATTCAAACATACTGGAATCACGGTGCCGGCTTGGGCTAAACAAAGCACAAATAAAAAACTTATGCACAGAGGAATTTCAAGCCGTATGAAACTGCAGAAAGAACACAAGGCTGAGTAAACTATAATGCTGTGCAGAAAGTGTGTAGGTAAATTTAACCCAACAATATTAACTGTACAGAGGTCCAATAAATGGCCTCAGAGGGGAAAGTGCAGCACAGGCAAAGCAGAGAAAACCAGGCAAGGGTGGTGAGGCCCTGCGCCAACAGAAGGGCAAACCACAGCTCCATGGTCTTCACCCAAGGAGTGAGAGCAAAGTGAGGATCGTTTCCTGATCACAAAAAGGCACGTAAGGCTAATGCTCTCAAAGTAGTCCTAAACCTCTTCATAGTCTAACAAAGCACAACAAATATCTCTCCTAAAAGGAAAACAACTTAAAACAATTCAAATACTCTCTGTATTTACTATCCCAAATTGCTTAAGTGCACATGCAATCTAGACATGTCTCCCAATTCAGCTACTGTTTAAGAACATAATAAAAATTTTAAAAATGCCTTGCATCAAAATCGCACTCTCAAAATCTGAGGGAAATCCCAGCATTGAATAAGCAATACAAGATAAATTAGACAAGGCAGTTCTCTTCCATAAGACAATACAGACCATCTAAGTTCAATGTCTGACTGAAGAGCCATCTAAAGGAGCCTCTCCATCTCCACTGACCGTAGTAGGCTTCAGCACACTAGCCTTTATACCTAAGTTGAACTGTAAAATGAATTAATATCTTCAGAGTCCCATCACCTCCTCACACATTGTGAGTCTTCTAAAGGTAACATACAGCTCACACAGTACATAAAACCCAGTAAGTTCAACCATGGCCTGCAAACAATTTTCTTTAATGACTAAAGAACCAATGATTAAGCTCTAGGGCAACACATGGCATAATACACTAGACATATTCCAATGGCATGTTGAATTCTCATTGCAGAATCAAGAAAAAAATAATCATGGTCACAATTTATTGTAGTTAATGAGGTAGAATACTATGAACTTTATTAAAATTATTCTGAAGTACCAGCATCTACTACAGTTCCACTACTAGGAAAAACTGACATACGCCATTACTAATTTTAAGTTGGAAGGAGGGGGAGGAACACACTTCCCCACAGAAGAAAATTCATTACCTTTTCAGATTCACCATTGCCCATGGTATACCCGTAGGCGTGTTGAAGGCTGGAAGAAGTTTTCCTGCCAGTTGCACTGCTTTAATCTTGAAAACCTAAGACAGTAGGATCAATTGCAAATAGTTACAAAGTCTGATCTCCAAGAACTGTAAAGACTGAAATTTCCTTGTGCCACCCACCTCTTTTATTAGAAAAGCTTTACATTGTAAAAAATCTATTAACTTATCATTTATTTTTCACTTGTTCACTTAATAAACTTCATTAAGATTTGAACATTAAAAGAAAACTTGTCATTTCCATTTCTTTCCTTCCACGCTCTCTAGCAATAGTGCTTAGGTTCCCATTAAAGAAGAATATAAATTCTCCTCCCACCTCCCTCCATCAATATTAGGAATTTCAATGCTTTCTAAAGCAGTCTTTATATTTTATAGCTAAAATCAAGAGACAACTCCCCCACCCCCCCACACAAGTATTTTAACTTTTACAAACTTCCAATCTCTTTTTAACGAGATATATATATACAGTGCAGATAGAGTTCCTATTCTTTTATGAACATTGCCTATGCAAAACCATATATACACAGCTTCCTGTAGCTTTTCCTTCATTGATTATGCATAAGAAAAATAATTATAGGCTTAATCTTTCCTCTCAAGTCTGATTACTCATAGAAATTACTGACAGGATGAAGTCTCTTTCAGTTCTAGTGTTGTTCCTACTTACTTTTGGAACATAAATCTGTAATAGCCTTATTCAGAGCCTAATGTTTATTAGTTAAATGAGCAACTGGGAGAAAGTTCCTTCTAAGCCTGTAGGAAGCATCTTTTCCAAGAAGGCATACAGATTCCCACGACATAAAACTGTCCGTCCAGCAGCTAGTTGCTAGAATACATTTTAATTAAATCATTGTCAGTATTCACTACATTTCTGCAAAAGTATTTTCTTAATTTGGAGATAACATTATTCATCAGTTTGAAGCACTGCACAAACAAGTAACAAAAAGAGCTACCATACCCCAAAATAACTTATGCAACATGGACATGCTATAGAAACATTATTATCAAGTATCTGACCAATACTCTGTAACTGCGAGAAATAAGAGCTTTAAGAAGGACTACAAGACAGCTCTGTGGGATTTATAAAAAGGATTTCTCCCTTTTGTAAAGTCTACAGGAGGAAAACGGAAGAGATGCTCGCTGGAGAAGCAAGTTGAAAAGTAGCTGAAAAATAAGCAATCAAGAACATCCTCATTTTTCATATGGAAGTGGGAAAAGATCAATATCTTAATATTTGAGGAGATGACTAGTAAGACATGAAATAAAACAGAAAAGAATATTAAAAATGACATCTAATTGTATTTGATGCAACGGAGTATGGAGAGATGGAGGTGGATCTGAAAGAAATGAGCCAGGAAAAAGAACTTTTACAGAGGTACTCTAAATTAATTGTAAGATGGGATATGTCTAAACTGAAAAAGAGGCTACCTCAGAATATGATTTGATGGAATTGTGAAGTAACAGAGGCAATATGGCTTGAACAATTTTTAGCAATGATACTGACAAGAGATAGTCTTTGAGAAAACATGCAGAAATTTAGCAGTAAAATTCAGATAACACTCTGACCTTGAATAAAGGACCAAGTCAAAATAGGAAGGCATAGTATAAATAAGAGGTATAATACAGGTGGAGTCTACGTAATTGGGTAAAAAGTAACCCTGAAGAGAACTAAAAGCTCTATCTTGCCCACTTACATATAAACCACCTGATCTGCATCTATAAATACGTGTCAAAACTTCATGCTGAACTTTTACATTTTTAAGCAGTAGATGGGTCAAGACCAGATAGAACTATCTATAGGGAGTCATCTAAAAGGAGTTCCTCTACAGCGCAGACAAGCTTCAACACCTAATCCAGAACAGAATGACAACTTCCAGTTAAATGGTACATAGTTCGGAAAGACATTTGTGGCATGAATTTGTTTAGCTTCAGCTTTTGGATCCTGCACCCTCTGAAAGCGCTATGCATTATTGTATTATTCATTAAGAAAAGATATTGAAACATAAGAGTAAGAATATTCAATGGGAGAACACTCCTAGAAACATCCTCACTAGAAGAATATTCTTAATGGCTAACTATTTACGTACTGCTATCCAGCTTTTAATCAATTTGAAATGTACTATGATATTTGGGGAACAAGCTGTAGTATTGGAAGCAGTTTTTAGTAAGAACGTATAAAGGTTGAGCTGATCTAAACGTGCATGAATCTAAACAAGGACAGTTAAAGCAAGGCAGTCACCATGCCAGCCATTTCAGCATGTGAGCAACCCAGAGCAGCAGCAGTAACTGCTAGTTCAGACAGCTATGTTAACAATACCTGTGAAAACTTGCTGTGATTAGAGGCACCTTCCTGTCACCTCTGTTGGGTTGAGGACGCTACGTACCACGGATTTAGCATCAGACGGTAAAACTCTACCTCTCTATGTCCCTCTCATCCAAGACCGAATCCAAGGAAACACTTAGAAAAATGGGTTGAAGATATGTCTTCACTTTCTAATTAAGGTACCTCCCTACCCTACTGCCATCTCAGTCCCATCTCACTGCTGCTTCTGGATAACAAAACCACCTAGTGCTTGATACAGTGTCTACCTGTGCAGACTTGAGTGAGAACTGGGAGACAGCTGCATAGGGTTTTTTATCAGAGCAAAGTGACCAGAAGAATGTATTTGGAGAAACGTAGGAAAAAGAAAGAAATATAACAAGCAGTGGTGGATGAGATGCCTTTTGTGGGAGACTGTGGATGTGACCAGAGTGCTCTGCTTAGCTCATTAAAGTGACTTCTTTCAGTAAGTTTCAGACTTACTTTAAGAGCAACAGTAAATGCCTCAGGCTCTAGCTTTTAAATAATCTGCTGGCATCAGACAACATGGTTACTTATCATATAGTAAGTTTTTTTTTTTTCTTTTAAAAACAGGTTAAACTGGTAGATTCTCTTTCAGCCTTGGCAGTTTCCTGTTGACAGGCTGTGACGGATGCACTCGACCCCTTAACCAAACTAGCAGTAGTTTGGTACAGGCTCCAGAGGAGGTAGACCTGAGCCATAGCTGGGCCAAGAACTCCTCTAGTTCCAATCTGTTCTCTGAAAACCCACAAAGGAGCAGAGTGACACAGTGAGCATCGATGCATATGAGCTTGGAACACCGATCATGCGATCAACACATGAATAGCAGGTGGCGTTTCCAAGACTCATTTATCAAGGAACAAAAAGTTGTGAGTACAAGGAGTCTCATGCGTACCTTTCTTATCGCATGTAATTTGACTACAAGCCAACCACTTTATTCCATAAATATGACAGTCTAAGTGAGCCTTCTTTGAGCTCTCCCTGCTAGGCAGTGTGGCGGTGATCTACCCTTGAGCTGGGACGCCTTTCAAGGTTGCTCCTCAAGGCAGAGAGACCTTTTACCAACAGCAGATCTTTAGTAACTGACCAATATCGCGCATAACCTTGTAGTGTGGTAACTTCGATTGTGCCGTGGTAACTTCGAATCATTGTTCAAATGATTGTACCATACAGTAATAGAGTGAACCTTGCCATAGAATTTTAAGTCGCACTTTTACAACATCATATTATAACCACTTTTGCTAATACCTTTGACAGTGGTTCTTTATGCGATCTAAATCACCCATTCACCATACGGGCAATGCATTTCAAGAAACATACAGGCAAGAGGAACAGAGAACAAAAAAAATGAACGGATGCCTTAAAAATAGGCCTCATTAGGAAACAGTAAAAGAAGTGGGGTTATTTAGTCCAGAGAAAAGATGTTCAAGAGAGGACAAGATAATGGCTTTTCAGTATATAAAAGGCTAATACAACGAAAAGGAAATAATAATTTTTTCCATGGACATGCAGAATATTTACCCTTGCTCCATTTTGTAAGTTAGTTATTAGGAAAAAGTTGGTGATCAGTATAACTAATAATGAAACATGACTGTGACTGCTGCAGAGTCATCACTACAGCTTTTAAAAAATGCACTGTACGACATCTGCAACTACGAAGACTGACATGATTTGACTCTGCCAGGGAATAGGAGAGTAACTGAGAAATACACAGCTTTCTTGCTGTTCTGCCAGCCGTATTGCCAATTAATCAAATGGTTTGTGCACATTCCATACATGTAAGAGGAAACTGTTTTGTCTCTCTTGGGGCCTTGTACCTACTCTGTAGACCCACACAGCACCTTTGCAGTTGGTGCATAAATCATGAAGTCCATCCACCCCCAAGTTTCTTTGCTAGCACAAGCTCCAAAGTATAGGACCCTATAACAGAGAGGGAGTCGCAGAAACCATAAAGACAACAGCTCTCAAAGAAGTGCTGTTCCTGCAGGATAACTCAATCTTTTTTCACATATGCATTCACACTTGCATTAATTACAGAATTTAGTATGTAGTGGCCTTAAGATGTGGAGGTAACTGATCAGAGTCTTCTTAAAGACCCCGTAACAGCTCAAGCAAGACATGCTATTTTGAACATGCAAATATACCGTTCTAGGTAAACACGTGTATTAATCCCAGGGTAGCTGTTCTGTCCACTCTCAAAATATGGACATTTTTTCAGAAAAGTTTCAGAAGCCACCATAGACTTGGAGAAGTATTTCCATTCTACACGGCAAAATCTAATACACTAAATCCATCAATTTATATGGCCCTTGGTTGGCTAATGCTTCTTTCTGCAAATGCTGTAAAGCAATAGAAGGATTTTTTCCCCCTATCAAATACAAATCAAGCTGTTTACACCTAGAAGGGGAGAGTGAAAATTAGCAGAAAAAGCAAAACCTAAACCCCAAATCGGATAAGTGGATCCTTCATTAAGATGAAAACATCAATCAGTATCTACAAACTAGTGTGTACAGCAGACCAGCTGTGAGGGCCTGAATCATTTTCATCTGTTAAATTGATGCTTAATATATCGAACCTGCCACCCACCCCATGATATGAAAGCTTGTTCCTGAGCCTATTAATCCAAGTAAGGCCAAAACATTCCGCAGAAAAGGCCTTAAAGATTAAGACAATTCTTCAAAAGCCTTATTGATGTATCCAGTGACTGCTGAGATGCATGGCTGCAACCCTTAGAAGACTATATTATGCTAATACCGCTGTTAGGTGTTCCCTTCCAGGACTATGAATGGCAAACAGCCTTGAATGGCCTCTTGACCTAACTCGGGGGGGATTATAGATGTTTTATACAAATAAAGAATCTCTTTCATTTATGTGCATAGATCAGTCTTTGAGTCATTCTTCTTAAACAGTAATAAATGCCAGACTTCTGCTTAATCTGATAGTTATTAACTGGTGAGTATCCATGGTCATGCAATGTGGCTGGTTCTGTGGGTTTGATAACTTTTAATCCTGGAAAAAATATCAGACAAAACAGATATACTGTTCACGGAAGTTCACAAAAATGTAGTACTCTCACCATCAGCAGCTACCATTACTACCAAAACCTGCATGTTTCCTTTGAACGCTAAGCATGAAGATGACAAGGCAGACCTAATTACTGAATACAGATTAAAAAAAAAAAAGAAAGCATCTGACAGCACTCAGACCCTTGAGGAAAATATTTGGTATTTCTTGGCCCAATCTTTCTACCTTCAGAGTTCAATCTGCAGTAGCGAACTCTTTGCCACCCTTTTGTGGCTAACCACCCCTTTAAAGCTCAACTTGTCAGATACGACTTTCTGCATGAGTAGAAATAGAGGCTCATGGTGTGATTTACTGCTGAAAATCAAGATAAGCAGCATTGTCACAAAAAAAAAAAGGTAATTAGCTTAATAAGCATTGCTGTTTTGTTGCCTATTTATATATAAGCCTTACTGCATAGGAAGAAGATGTCTGCATGCCCGATGAATAGCTCTAGGTTCCAACACACTTTCGCCCTTCCAGATTGGGAACTCCTGGGTTTTACAGTGTTCCTAGGGCATTCCCCAGTGCAAGTGGGGGCCATCCTGCTATCAAGAAATGAAGAAATGATTCCTTCTTTACATATTTGCTTCTAATAAGTTCCACAGATTTAATTACAAAGGCATCTTGTGAGAAGAGGGAGATGCAGTAAGATTCTGGTAACATTTCGGCTATCATAGTATGAATTGAGAGTGGGAGAGCACTTCAGCTATGTTTTATAGCTGTTCTATAGATGTTTGAGAGTGATGATTGAAGAGGTATGTCACATCTAGAATTGGTCCTGGAGAACGTAAATCCATGTTCATGTGAGATTTAGCAAGCCAGCTACAAATTACACCACCTATAGTGGTGAAATGATGTAGAATTACATAAATACAACAGCACCTCTTCAGCATTGTAGGTCTCGAGTCATAGCAGATGTTCAAAGAAGGACTATTTGCAGACACTGTAAAGACAATGCCATAGCTAAGGTACTTTTGCTGTCTTTGGTGAGCTGTAATGATTACCAAAGTACTTGATGAACAACACTTAACATTTTTAAAAGACTGAAAGTGTTTAAACCAGAGACGACTTATCCTGCAAAGGGATGCTCTGTGAATTTATATTAGTTTCTCTATGACAGAAAAAAAAAATTAATATGGAAATGAAAAATCTAAACCCATCTCAGCAGTCTAAGATCAGAGTTAAAAAAAACAGGAATCAACTTGAATCTGGACTATGGTGTCAGCTTAAAATGGCTATGGTGTCAATTGGCTCTGCTTTCTTTACTTCCTCCCTTCAGATATTTGTACACATTGACGAGATGCCCTCCGAGCCTTCTCTTTTCCAGGCTGAACAGTCCCAGTTCTTTCAGCCTTTCCTCAGATGAATGATGCTCCAGTCCCTTAACCATCTTTGTGGTCCTTTGCTGGACTCTCTCCAGTATGTCCATGTCTCTTGTACTGGGGAGCCCAGAACTGGACACAGCACTCCATGCGTGGCTGCACCAGTGGTGAATAAAAGGGAAGGATCACCTCCCCAGACCCGCTGGCAACACTCCTCCTAATGCAGCCTGGGATACCATTCACCTTCTTTGCAGCAAGGGCATGTTGCTGGCTCATGGTCAACTTGGTGTCCACCACTCTTCTGAAAAGCTGCTTTCCAGATGGCTGGCCTCAGCATACATTGGTGCATGGGGTTGTTCCTCCCCAGGTGCAGGACTTCGCACTTGCCCTCATTGAACTGCATGAGGTTCCTGTCAGCCCATTTCACCAGTCTGCTGAGGTCCCTCTGGGTGGCAGCACGACACGTTGGCATATCAACCACTCCTCACAGTTTTGTGTCATCAGCAAACTTGCTGAGGGTGCACTCTGCCTCATCATCCAGATCATTAATGAAGATGTCGAACAGGATCGGACCCAGTATTGATACCTGAGGTACACCACTAATTACTGGCCTCCAACTACATTTTGTACCACTGATCATCGCCCTCTGGGCCCAGCCATTCAGCCAGTTTTCAATCCACCTCACTATCTGCTCCATCCGGCTCATAGTTCACCAGTTTCTTTTTGAGGATCTTATGGGAGACAGTGCTAAAAGCCTTACTGAAATCTAGGCCGACACTGCCCTCTCTTTGTCTCCCAAGCCGCTCATTCCATCACAGGTTATCAGGGTTGGTTGAGCATGACTTTCCCTTTGTGAATCCGTGCTGGCTACTCCCAATCACCTTGTCATTCATGGGCTGGAAAATAGTTTTCCAAGATTAGTTGCTCCATCACCTTCCCAGGGATTGAAGTAAGGCTAACCAGCCTGTAGCTCCCTGGGGCCTCCTTCTTGCCCTTTTTGAAGGTAGGAGTGATCTTAGGGCAATACCATTCATCTTGTGCAATACTCATTTAAACCTTAGCCTCACAGGGGGAAAAGGATTCTCGCATAC
>NW_009229985.1:0-73769 GCF_000690835.1 Fulmarus glacialis
AATGAATGCTTAGTGTGCTTCTAGTGAAACTAATCCTGCTACAAGTATACCTTAGTGAAAAGCTAATGGAGTTATTCGGGAGTTTCCTGTATTCTACACATTGAGATGACTTTCTTCTGGTTGATTTTCTCACAGCCAGTTTTCTTATATTGCCTATGTTTCTATTTATGTGATAAGGTTGTCACACAAATTATTTAACATATATTTCTTGGGACATTCCCTAGGTATTTTCATCTGGCAAAAATGGGTGAACCTCAGCAAGTGAGTGCCCTTCCTCCGCCTCCAATGCAATATATAAAAGAATATACTGATGAAAATATCCGTAAAGGCCTGGCTCCAAAGCCACCTCCACCTGTGAAAGACAGTTATATGATGTTTGGTAATCAGTTTCAATGTGATGATCTGATTATTCGACCCTTGGAGAGCCAGGGTATTGAACGGTTACATCCTATGCAGTTTGATCACAAGAAGGAATTAAGAAAACTTAATATGTCTATCCTGGTCAACTTTTTGGACCTCTTGGATATCTTGATAAGGAGTCCAGGAAGTATAAAGCGAGAGGAGAAACTGGAAGACTTGAAACTGCTTTTTGTTCATGTCCATCATCTTATAAATGAGTATCGCCCTCACCAAGCTAGGGAGACACTGAGAGTCATGATGGAGGTACAGAAACGTCAGCGTTTGGAAACAGCAGAGCGATTTCAGAAGCATTTAGAACGAGTTGTAGAGATGATTCAGAACTGCCTGGCTTCCTTGCCTGATGATCTGCCTCATTCAGAGGGAGGACTGGGAGTGAAAGCAGAAAAAATGGATACTGATGATGGCAGCAACTGTATTGGACAGAGTGAAAAACAGAGGGAGCGTTCTGGTGGCAAGAGAGATCAGGTTTTAGACAAAGATGCAGCTATGTGTAGCATTATTGATGAAATGACATGAAGAAAACACTATATTGTTAGCTCGCCATAGTGAGAGGCAGAATGCATTTTGAGGGTATATGTTGTATTTTGCTATTGTACAAGCAGACAAAACATTTATTGTACACCTGTTGGAGGTTGTGAGTGATTAGGCAGATGAAAAGGTTTCATATTTTGTGAGCTGTTTGTTTATTGGTAGAAACAAAAATCTTTTTGTTAAATGTATCATGTGAGGTGGAAGCCACAGATTAAAGTTAGCTTTTTCTGTTGTACTTTCATTTGTCACCTTCTGCTTTTTGGGTATGCATCTTTTTTTTTTTTTTTTTTTAATTGCTTTGTAGTGTGGAACCAAGTAAGGGATCTGACTGAGAGGAATTGCAGTTGTCAGTTCTTCCATTTCAAATAAGTGCTACTTGTTTACAATTTCAGTGGGTATGTGTAATTCAATATTAAAAACAAAATTACTGTCAAATCTGCAAAATCCATTCCTTTCTACTTTGTAATAATATAACTGTACTAAAAAGAACCTAAGCATTCCTTTATTCCAGATGTAATGTGTAATTTGCTTTATAGAGACACACTGTGAGGAATCTCAACCACTAAATGAATTAAAATTAATTGGATTTTAATTTTCTTAGATGTACATCATAACCAGCCTTGAGCTTACAAAAATGCCTTTTTTTTTTTCCCCACATAAATGCTCAGACTAACTTATATTTCCTGCATAGTTAATATACATGCATGAAGTGAATCATTTTGCAGTGCAGATGCTTTGTATTTGCCTTTTAGGTGGGCTCTGTGCCCAGCTGAGCGGTTTTCCCAGGAAGAAAAGTCTGATTGGTCAATTAGTCTTTATACTAATTGAGAACAACTAAGTTTGAAAGAACCTGTGAATATTCTATCAAATGGAAGCCATATCAACCATGTTTAAAGAACATTTGAGTTGGATCAATCCCCTGTAGGAAGAGGAAAAGAGTGATTTGATAATGAAGAAGTGGCTGCTTTACCCTGCCCCTCCTGTCAGGGAAATCCTACTTCCGTCTTTTTGCCATGTAACACATAGTATGTATGTTTTCCAAAGTATGTACAGCAGCTAAAAAACAGGTAAACTTTATGGGTGAGGGAACTGACACAAACTCTGTTTTTAACTGTGATTTAACAAGCTATGTCTCTGTTTCGCTTGATAATTCTTCAGTCGCTTTCAGAAATGTTACTTAAATGGGCAGGCAAAAGTACTTAGCTTTTGGGTGGTGGGCATTGAGCTCAGTGCAGATAAAGATGAACTGAAGCAAGTCTATGACTCATTGGACAACATCATCTGTTATTTTAAGTGCACATGAATCGTAAGTAATGATAAAGAAGTAGATATGTTTTTTTTTTAGAAATGTATAAATAATTTTTTTTTTTTTAGAAAAGTATAAATAATTTTACAAAGTAACACTTTTATCCCTTTTTCAACCACCGCTGTTTCCTTCCTTCTCCCCGGACTAGATCTAAATTATTTTGCTTGTAGGTAACTAAAACAGTTGCAAGTGAGCAGAATTAATTTGGTATCTACTTTGCAAATGTTGTTTCATGTGGAAGATATGAAGAAACATTTAGTGCCTGCTGGATAAGAGAGGTCGCGCACTGTGGAACTACAGTTTGTCATGGACATTTTAACTTGCCATTCAAAAAGAACTTCATAGGTGCTCAATGGTTTTCTGTTGAACTTTGTCTAATTTTTGTGCTTTTAATAAAGTCGTAGGCCTGGGTACCATAGTTTCAGAGTACTGCACAAGCCGGGTCCTAGCAGCAATTAACAATTGCAACAAATTTCTTTTGTGAAACCATTGAGGTAAACGGGGATCATGTCATTTAAAAAAAAAAAAGATGAGATCTTTCCTTACCTCAGCAAATCCTGATTTTATTTTTGGATGTGATAACATTTGAAGTATTCTATCTCTGAAATGTTAATATATATAATATGTGTTGGATTATATATGCCTTATATGAGATAAAGTTAACATCAAGTGTTAAGCAGTGTTTTGTTGGATGTTTTCTTAATTTAAAAAAAAAAAAAGGGGGAAGGAAAAGAAAAAAGCCCAGCCCTTCTATTACGCTATCTGAACAAGCACAGGGATAGCAGAAGTACAGTTACTGGAAAAGTTCCAAAAGTTTCTTGATCCAGAGAAGCTAAGTTTGTCACCAGTGGACAAAAGGGGAAAGTTTGTAGCTCTGATCATCTAGGGGGAAAAGAAGAAAAGCTATTTAATGATATGGCTTTAAAATGGTGCAATGAAGAGATGTTTCCAACAATGCTTTAAACTTATTTCAATATTTAATGTTTTAGTTTTATTTTCACAAAGTATGATCTGACTGTATGCTCCGAGTCAAGAAAAAATGTGTGGCTACTTTAAGGGCTGCATGAAAAAGATGACGTTGGCATCTTGTCTACAGAAATGGTGCTCATATCTTGCACAAACAGAAAACAGGAACTTGGAAAACAGGCTGTAGAAATTCAGAAATTATATCAAGGCATTCCATATGGTCTGTGTTTGAGATGGAATCTAAAGCAAGTAGGTTCACTGTTGCCCTGTAGCTCTCACATTCTCTTACTATGTCACCAGAACGGCTTTCCTGGGGATACAGCCAGCAGACAGCACCCGCACTACTGTAGACTATTGTATGAACGAAACAACCTGGGTGAAGTGAGTAGAATGGACTCAGGCAGAGCTCTGGGATAACAGTTTCCTTATTTTCTTACCCTGTTTATTTATTTCAGAGCTCAGACATGGCCCACACAGAGGAGGAATCCATATGGACTCATGCACGCTGCACATTACTGCAGGTAACTGGCAGAAGGGATGTGTCCTGGTCTGCAGGTGGGTGTTCGTTGCACACTGAACCACCAGGAGGAGTTCGTCAGCCGCTGCCACCGCACTATCGTGGCACGGCTGTGGTGAATGCTGTCACCTGCCTTCTGCCAGAGCCAAGTTACCCGGCCTTTTCCATCTGTGCAGAGCAGTTTCAGGATCCTGCCATTAATGATCAGAATCGTTCCTGTAGCAGCTATCTGCAGTTTCCTGTTTCCCCAGAAACAAGAGGAGCGAAGAGGAAGCATTTTGTTAAGGGTCCTGCTTCCAGCTACGGCATACAAAAATCCCCCTCTCTCCCTCGTCTCTCAGCTCTTTCCTATGGGTATGTTGCTAGTGTTTGTCGCTTGGCTACTTTAATCCCTTGTTTTTCCTCCTTTTCACTTAAAGAAACTGTCACTTTGGTTAGACTGCTCTCAGGTAAGGTAGTCAGTGCCAGACAGCTCTATTGGTTCTGATTCCAGCCTAATGTATGGTTTTGGGTGTGGTTTTGGATGCATTTCTGCTGTTTCAGGTATTGATAAAAAGAAACTCCTTACAACTTAATTTCGTCTGTATAAAACAGTGTAAAGTAGATTAGTTACTTCAGCAAAGATCATTTGTTGGCCCTAGATCAAATACACTTGATCACAGCTGCAGTTCTAGTCCAAACAATATAAAAAGGCAAGATGTCCTCAAGAAGAGTTAGGTAATCCAGGGACAGGGAGAGTGGCCAAGGAACACTATTTCTCAAAAGCTGTATTTCAGCAACATTTTATCAAAGTGAGCCTTGAGCCTGTGACAACATGGTTTCCACACTACTTTTAAAGTGACCTTTGTATTCTGTGTGTGTTACTTTATATTGCAAAAGCCCAGATGCATACAGAATTTTTAAGAGTCAGATGATGGAAGACTGCAACTCTATCAGGCTACAACTGTGTAAAGTAGGGCAGCTTTCCAATACTACCAAATTATAGCCTACAAAGAAAATAGCATTTGCCTGAAGATGCTCTGAGCTGCTTCTAAGTATTAGAACCAGAAATTAATTATTAAATGCTAGAGTAATTCTTCCTAGAAATCTGTTCTTTTGCCAAGTCCTTTGTTTATCACAGTCTGTTAGATATCCTATGTAATCTCTTATCCAAATTCTATCTACTATGGCAAAAAAAGGTGTGGGAAGCAGTATGGGGCAATGGATTACTGACAGTTGTGTCAGCTCGGTGGTGCTGACAACAGTTTCATCTACTGTAATCAACCAGATCTGGAAAAAACGAGAAGTAGATTTCTGAAGTGCTGCGAAGTATTTTAGCCTTTTAGTCAAACCACAGTCAGCAAGAGTGCAGCTGTGAACGCTGTTGGCAGCAGTGCCTGGCGGTGCTGCTGGAGACTAACAGACTAACCACAGGAAAGGCAATCCGGATAAGACCAAAGGGCATTCTCAGCTGTGACTGATATATGTGAAGATACTAAGAAGTAAAACCAGAAGTTTATGAAGAAGATAAGTTTTCTTGAATGTAGGAGCCCGAAAGTTGAACAGGAGTGTTGTTCCTCGTCTTCAGCCGCAATGTCGTCTCGTTTCTGCATGAACTGGATTCTTCTGATCCTGTTTACAGGTAACTAAGTGGGCCTAAACGAATAGGTGGAGGTGGATGGAGGTAACATGCATCAATGTTTCTGAGGATTGCAAAGAGACATTTTATGTTAGAACGGGAAGAGTGGCCGCATGGCACAGAAACTGCAGTTTTGTGTTGTGAATAGAACTTTACCACAGTGGCTCAATAGTCTTCTGATGGCCTTATCTCCTTTATTAAAACAAAATCACGTTGAGGGTATAATGGTTTTAAAAAAACTGCTTCTTGGGCTGTCTGCTAGTCTTATTACTGAATGATCTTTTGGGTTTTTTAGATAATGATGCTCTGAGGTGAGCAGAGAACTTTAAATCATTTTAGAAAAGATGTAAAACAAGGATATTTTGCTTTAAGAGGCTTTGCGAAGATGAATGCTTAGGAAGACAGGGAAAAGGTCAAGTGTGGCTTCTGGTGTTTTTTTAGCCAGTATGAAATTTTATTGGGACAAATTGATAATTTCTCCTTTTTTTGTTCTGAGAAAGCAGTCCTCCTAGGAAAATATTGTTAAAGGCAATAGCACTGAAAAAAACAGGTTGCAGAGTGGTACTAGTATAGGCAGATGGACATTAAAAATTTGGTGGTAGAATATGTTCAGTAGAAAGAAAAGGGATATCACAGATATTATTTCCTCTGGTTCTTTATAAGCCTTTTATGATGAGACTCATTTAGATCTTGCTTTTTTTATATTAAATAAAATACATTCTTTTCAGAGATTAGTTTCTAGTACGCTATTGTGGCAAAGTCTCTGAATGCTGACTTATTTTTAAGTATAATAGCTTAGGTTAGGAAAATGACTGACCTGAGCTGGGGAAAACAGCTTTTTCACAAGGGACAATTGCAATCAAGCCATAGAGCGCTTGGGATCCACTGGCACGTGTTGGCGGACCTGCCTCTGGGAGCTCCCTTCCTAATTATAGACCGGGCTAGACTTTTAATAGAGGTGATTTGTTGCCTGTACTTGCTGCAGAGAATTGAATCCCTGAAATGTTAATATGGATAGATGGAAATATTTACACGTGATCCCATCTTACTGAATTTGATAAGAAATGTGTAGTATATGGCAAACAGTTTTCTTTGAAGTACAAGCAGACAGAACGTGTACCTCAGGAGCCCCACTGTGTAACCTGTTAAAGGAAGGTGGTTACAGGATGGCTATGACTGGATCACCAGAGCACAAATTATTTTGGCTGGCACTTAATACAGCTTTTATTAAAACCCTCCTAAAGGGAATATTGACTGGAGTGGTCTAAATACAGCAAAAGAAGCCATCGCACTGTGATGAATGGACTACTGGCTGCTAGGTCTCACTGTTTTGACTTGAATAGCGTGACGTGGTCTTCTGGAAACATGAAAAATTACTTTCAATGGGAACCAAACAAGTTAGAAACTGCATAAGAATGAGGGGAAAAAAAATAAGGTAGTGAAAAAAGAGGATATAAAATTTCTCAGAAAAGCTCTGAAAAATCTCTTCTGATAGGAATAGGCGAAGTCTGTCATTAGGTAAGAAAAAAGGAAACGTGTTCAGCAGTGATCATTCTGATGAAACCTGCCATTTAGTGGCTTTTCATTGAAAGGGAGGAAGAGTTCCCCACAATGGTTTTAATGAAAGTCAGTGTCTTACTGTTTCCCCCATGTGTGGCTTGGATTAAATCTGAATGAAGGAAAAAAATAAAGAGCTAACAGACCAGACATGGCTAAAGAGAAGACACCGAGTTGTGCAGATCCAAACTCTGTTCTCTCTTCACCTCTCTGCCTACCTGCAGAGCCTGCAGAAAGTGTGTTTTTTCTTTCTCTGGCTAGAGACACATTCTGAACAAATCACTGGCCCAATCATTATCCCTCACTGCATCAGTCCTGCTGGATTCACATCTATTTGTGGAAAACCCGATGCAGCAATGCCTAGTGGTGTTTGCGAGATGGCAGGTACTGGGTCATGCAAGATGCGCGAGAAGCTTCCACTTGTGTGCACTGTGCTCAACAGCTATGTTTGTCTCTTTGTCCACAGGCCCCATGGTATCGGGATCACTTGTGAAAGGAAATGTTGGTCAGAATATCACTGTGCCCTGTTTTTACAGTGTTAAGGGGACACAAGACATCACATCAATGTGTTGGGGTCGTGACAGCTGCCCTGTTTCAAAATGTTATCGGACCATTATCTGGACAGATGGGTGGAAGGTGACAGAGCAGTACAACAGCAGGTATATGTTGAAAGGCAACCTGCTGGTGGGCGACGTGTCCCTCACAATCGTGAACGCCGAGGAAGCAGACAGTGGGATATACTGCTGCCGCGTGGAGATCTCAGGGTGGTTCAATGATCAGACAAGTAATCACAAGGTTGTGATAGAGAAAGGTGAGTGCAGAGGCGCTCTTTTGTGTCGGTACTAGTGTGGTAAATCTGCTGTTGAGTCTGGATTTCAAAGCTTGTGGTGGAAATGATTTCTATAATCACCCATAGGACTGATCTTTAGGACTTTGCAGGTCTGCTGTTAGTGCTGTTTAAATTAAGTTTTCTTTGGCATTGTTGTAATCCCAATGCAGTCTCTGCAATTAAAAAAAGGACATGGTGCTTTGTTTCATGGTGCACAGCACTACTGAGCTTTCTTAGAAGCACTAACTGAAGAATTTAAGGGAAAGGGCGGCACAGGGTACTTAATTCATCTGAAGCGCTATACTTGCACCCTTTTCGTAGAAAACAGTGCTTCATTTTCCCTGCTTGATTCCAGAGTAAAGCCCAGGGACACAAAATTAGTATAGACAATTTTTTTTATCGTGTTTTCCTTTGATTTTAGTTTTTCTCTTGTTTGTAAAAAGCATAATAATATATGGAACAAGTGGCTGACAGATGTACTTGTGTAGCTGGTGCTAGCAAATTTTTATTACAGAAACACTTTCTCTTTTTCACTACATAAATGCACACTAAGGTTAATTGTAACGTATGTTGGTTTTGTTTTATTTTTTGACATCAGCTAGGATCTCTACTGCAAGTCCTCACACTTACACCTCTGAACAGACCTCAGGTAACTTTTATCCAAATATTAATCTCAATAGCGTATATAAGCTATATTGCAAATGGGAATCTTAGGAAGGAAACAAAATGATAGATGATAGAAATGTCTTGGCTAAAATTTACTAAACATTACCATAGAACCAGAGATCAGAACTTGGATTTAAATTCTGCCTGACATTATATAGAGTGTCCAACAGAAGGAACATGTATATGTGGGAGGAAGTTTGCTTCCAGGTGTTATGCTTAAGTAGATGTTTTATTGGTGCTGCAAGCATTGTTTTTCTTGTGGCTGTTGTTTTGGTATGTTGTTTTCTTTGTGGTATAAAATCTCACCTCATCTTCTGGAAATGCACCCCATGAACAGTAAAACACAAATTTTTAGGATTTGGGTGTGCCCACTATTTAATCAATTTATTTGTTGCTCTATAACATAGAACCGTTTTATTGGGCTAGCTCAAAAGTGCATCTAATTCAGGATCCTATCTCAGTAGCAGTCAACAGCAGATGACTGCTCTTAAGGAGGGTCATAGAAACAGGGCAGTAATTTTGTGATACAGCATCAAAGTATTCTTCTATCCTGGTATAATGTGTGTCTTAAAGGCTGCCCATGTCCTCTGTAGCCTATGCCTCACTGTTGTGGAAGAGACAGTGAACAACTATTCCTCACTCGGTTTCTCCATTCCACTCATAAGTTTATAGACTTCTACCGTATACCCACCTAGCTGCATCTTTTTCAGTCTGAAAAAGACAACTTTAATTTCCAGTACACAAGAGAGAGCTCATAGTGTAACAATAGCTTATTCTCTGGATTTTGAAAGAAAAATCAGGGATGCCATTTGTATTTCTCCCTCCATCTCAAATGTTTCCAGCTAAGCAACTCTAAAACAGTTGCATTTCCTTTTTGAAGAAGAAGTGAAAACTTTCTCAGACTGTTTCTGTTCTAGTTGCAAATAACATGGCTTCCAATCTTAGAACTCATGGGTTTTCTTAACCCTGTGTCATCTTCCTTAGCTGCTGCTGGAACGATTTTTTATGTTTTCAGAATACAAGTTAATATATGCATGTTCATCCAGAGGGAGACTGGAAAAGGCAGGTGGCCATGTGCCTCTGATGTAGGAATACTCCAGCATCTCCAGTGGAAGAGAACAGTGAAGCAGATGATCCTGTCCTTTTCAAAATAAAGCTTCTGGGATAAGGGTAACAATTTAAAACATCAAAGAAACCAGCTGGGGTTGTCATAATGTGAATAGCAGATTTTGTTCTTAGGAGAGTTGTATATCATCTGACAACACATAGAGAAACTGAGACTGATGATATGAAAGACAAGTTTGTAGCTCTGAATTTTAAATATTGCAAACAGCTTTGCTCTGGGAAATTACTTCAAAATATGCTGCAGGTCCTTATGCAAACATATCACACTTTGGTCGGTCTGTTTACTGTATAGCTGTCTGGAATTTAAGAAGTATTACTTGCTTTCTCTAACTCTGCACCACTTGCTCTTTCAAGGCCCTGAGTTAACCTTAATCAATTTTCATCAGATAACCTAAGTTTGCTTTAGGCATCCACTGCCGCCTCTTGGCTCCAAATCCAGATGCCTACCTTGGTAACTCCTTCCTTCTAGGCAGATAACAGCAAGAGCTAAGTGTTCCCTTGAAGGAATTCAAAGCTCTGGAAAGGACAGCAGAGGCTCCAATATTCAGAGTTTTGTGCTGCCCTCTGAAGGCACCAGCCTCTTCATGATATGCAGAGCCGAGACTCCTGATAGATACTTAAGTTCAGTGGTCCCAAGTCAGCAGTACAAATTCCCCTCTGTCAAGGCAGAATGGTTCTCTGTGCAAGTGATGTGTTTTTCTTGCCTTTGCTCAGCTCATGGGAGTGCCAGTGAATCATCCTTTACCATCACAAGAACGTGGCCATCAGTTTCTGCTTCAGAAGCTCCTCAGACTGTAAGCATCTCTGTTGTGCTGTAGCATACCTAGACAGAGTGATAGACATGAGACGTTATTGGGTCATCCCTACAGTTCACTTGTACTGCTTTAGTTTGATTGCAAAAGAATTTTTTTTTTGTAGTCGGCATATTTAGTGCTTATGAAAGAATGCTTATGTGTTCATTAATAAAGAGGGAAAAAAAAAAAACCCTGCTTTGCATGCATAAAGTACTTCCCAGTAATGCAGGAAGAGCTTTAGCAACTTCTGTATTGCCTTTCAGGCCTCTGGTCCCTGCTCAAGCACCTTGGACCGCTCGAATGTAACCTCAAACCTGCAGGTATGGCAGGATATGGGGAAGAGTTGAAATCGGACCACTTGACAGCACAGGGATGCCCTGCACTCCCGGCGCGATGGGGTTCAAACAGGCAGCTCTGTGTCTGTCCTGCTGAGTCCTCCAGCACATATTGCAGGGTGACAGGCAGTAATATCACCTGAATTTTATCAGGAAGACAAGGCAGCCAAGCTAGCCTTTTGGAAGGCCTGCTGTGATGTACTACAAGACAGTGTGTGCTGTGGGCATTCATACTGCTGCATGTGCAGAGTGTAAGTCAGGGACCATACTGCGCTTCAGCGTCTTTCCAGGCCTGAGTTCCTAATGAGAGATTAGATATCTAACGGCTGGCTTCAGAAAGAAGTTCTGAATAAAGACCCCACTGCAAGGAGAAGGCATATTTACTTATCTGTATAAAGCCTTTAATAACTACTGAATAAGCTGACAAAAAAGCGGGAGGGTGTGACACTAGGAGATACTTTAATCATAAAAAATAAAATATTACACCAAATAGTATTAAACCTGAACAAATGGGATTTGTCATAACTTCAGGTCCTTTGACAATCTCAAAAAATAATGTGTTTAACAACATGGTTCACAGAACTGTTGCAGTGATTCTGCTTGAAACTGGTCCTGTATCTCAAATTAGGCTCTTGCTCTCAAGTGTACTTTAACTGCAGGGTTGCAAAACACAAAATGGCCTTTGGGTACTGTATGGGCTTCTTGCTCTCAGTGCCACTAATGCTCATCTGTTTTGTGTTTGACAGAACGTGTCTGTATCACTTCCCAGCCAGCAGTATTCAGAAAATGGGCTATACATTGGGATTGGTTTATGTGCGGTACTTCTAGTCATCCTTATTTTGGCTCTGTTCCTCACTAAACGTAAGTACTTTTCACAGGTGGTTATTCAAGGATTGGTCAGGTACGTCTAATCACAGCTGTGGCAGATGCCACATGTCTTCTGCTTCAGGGAAGTGAGCTGAGGTCTCTGGATGGCCTCACTCTGTGCCCTCCGCTGTGGTTGCTTGTTCAGCTCTCCCCCTTAGCCTCTGGGGCGCAGAACAGCAAGGTGCCAATGTGGTCTTGTCATTTTATGTCTCAGACTCCTTAGCAACCAGCCAACCCATGGTCTGGTGAAGAGATGCGTGATACAAGTCCACCTCCCCTGCCCCACTCGCTTCTTCCTACCCATTCCTCAGTTGCCTTGTTGTCCCACTCTGTCCCAGTGGGTGCGGCATTGGTTTCATATAACTATATCCAATATTTTTCGATGTGCCAGACTCTCTCCATAGAGGCTCTTGGTCAGACCAAGCCATATGAATTAGATCTTATGGAAATAACTGGGATTTCTTATACTGAAAACGTCTGCTTAAAGTTCCCCTATTTAGTTTCTTATACTTGAATTTTTTTTTTTTGAACCTGCTACTCTACTTGCTTCTGATGGTTTAAAGAAAATTCTTTGTTTTCTTTTTTCTTTATTTTCATTCTGGATGGTCCTTAGAATATTTATACAATACTAAGAAGATGGGTGGCTTTGCAAAGTAAGTATTCTGTTTCTGCTTTAGCTAATAGGACAAACGAGGTTGCAGAAAGAAAATGTTGTAAATATGCTGACTGCTCCACCACATACTTTGACTTTCTTTTTTAATCTCAAGTTAATAGGAAACATTGCAAAAAGAAATTAATAAATCCTGCTACTTATCATTAGTTAGTAAGCAAAAACGAGTATAACTGTCAGTTCATTGCATTAGGAAGCATGCAAACTTCCAAGTGTGGATTTTCCCATAAGTGGAAAAATTATTTATTATCAGTCATGTTTAAATAAGTGGGTTTGCATATTCTACATTTTTCCAGTGAGCTGGTTGATTTAGCTATTTGCTCTTCTGTGTTTCTATTTTCTGGTTTTTTTGTTTAACAGCATGGTTTTTACTCTTTTGTGCAGCTTTGTTGCATATTGGAGACCAGAACGTGCAGGGAACCATAGTGCCCTGGAAGATGAGATCCATGCAGAGGAAAACATTTATATAATACACTAAAGACTGTATACATGCTTGCCTTTGTCGTTGCTGGGACATTAAATAGTTTGCAAAATGTTAGCTGCTCCCTCTGCTCAGCAGCTAAACGTGACCGGACTACTGAAGCATTATTCACATCATTCTAATAAAACAAATAAAAGCTACACTTTTTAATTAAAACTTTATCAGCCTGTTCCAGAAACAAAAACCCTACTGGCTTGAATGGAAATTTCCAGAATCTGCTTATCAAACCCTAAAGAAAGTTACCATTATATTTATTATCTGCTTCAAATTCTGTCTTCCTTTTTGGAAAAAAGAGGAAGTGCCAAAATGGCTACTCTATCACAAAAGGAAAACCACACATGTTTTTTAAATGTTTGTCTTTACTGTGTATTGTATCTGCCATCTACAAAAAAGTTCATGCCGTCAGAGGGCAGAAGCAATCTCATAGCTGCCATGACAAAGATGACACATGGAAAAACTTGGTAGTATTAGTATTTCAATGTACATTTATTTTAATTTTCATTGAAGTCAGGTATACCCAGTCATGGTAACAGCTCAGTAATGCAACGTACTAATTCCTGTCCACCCACAGTTAAATCTGGAGGAGCTGTTGATGCTCACCCCCTCATGGGATGTCCTCGGAGCCTACAGAGTCAGTACTTCAATGTACAGAATATTCACAGCTTGTTTTCAGAGAACTATGACTAAATGTGTTTTCTTCTGCAAAATATGTCACTTTTTCTGTGGCTTTCTCCTCACGCCCACCTATGCCCTGAGAAGTCCTCAGGGTGGAAAGTCTCACTTCCAGGCCTCTAAAACAACTGAATAAAAAATAACTACTCTGTAAAATTAATTAAATTCTTACTTTTCTTAGTTTGTGGTGAAGTCTTGGACATTGCACAAAATATTGGCTGGAAGTTTGCCTTGCCTTTACACCCCTCTAGATACCAAACAACTCTAATGGCTTATGCTGGATTTGTTTGATGGCTTTTAGCTCATAAATGGGGAGTGTCTGTGGCCTCGCGCATTTCCTCTATTGCTCCTCAGTTAGAAATGGCTCTCGGCTTTTATTCTCTGCAACACTAAACTTTGGTTTACTTAAAATAAATAAATGGAGGCAGCCCTATGAGAATGAATCAACGTTTTATGCATTGCTGAGCAATAGACACAACACACCCAAATCAGCTTTAAGTGGAAGAATAGTTTTCCCCAATCGTTTTTAAGAATACATTTTTAAACAGAGGCTGGGGACTTCCTGAAAGAGCAGAAGAGTAGTACAGGCAGGAGAGAGCCCAACTCTTACCAAGTATTGGTCAGTACAAATTTTGCCTTGAAGCTCATCCCAAGCAGCAATGTAGAATACCTAAAGCAGACATTGCTGCCACGGGGAAGACTCACAGACTTACCGCAAACTTTCTATCAAGTTCATCATTTTCAAGGGAGTCATGCAAAGAACAAAGCTATGTTATACAATGAGGCATAACGGAGCAATAACAAAATCAGTAGGTATTTATGTTAACAGCTGAGACACTTGAGGCCACGGTCTGGTTGTGCTTTAAGGGGAACTGGGGTCAGTGGAGCAGTTACCCCTCCTTCCCCCAGCTGGTAGAGATGTGAGGGCTTGAGCTGGCTGGGGAGGGGAGCGTTTTCCCCCAGGAGCCCTGGAAAGCCTGGCTAAGGTGGGATATTGCAGGTGAGTGTGCTTGCAAAGAGTCACAAAGGAGGGAAAGTCTCCTCATCCTGTTGAGGAAGGAAGAAATGGAAAGCAAGTTGGGATAGGTGACCCTGGTGCGCTTTTTATTTTCACTTGTGCTGTGCGTTGTCTTGGGGCTGTCTGTTGGAGCAGGCCTAAAAGGTTGAGAATGCGGAGGTGAATTGATGGTTGACTGAAGAGCTCGGTGTGGGAGCACAGATATTAGGTGATTACTGATCCCTGGGCCAGGAAAAGCAATGGAGGAAACCAGCTCTGCCATTTTCTATGTTCATGTCACGTGTTGCTTTGTAAGAGCATACCGAAACTAGAAGGGACCTGCTGGTGTCAGACTGTATTTTTGCATTTGACTAGCAGTGACAATTATTAAACTAAAATTACTGACCCTACTGCAGACGTTGCTTTCCTTCTGCCTGGCTGAGCATGTTGCTGCTGTGGGCTCTAGCTCATGACTGGAGCTGGAGGAAGTCTGATCCGGTCTGTGAACTAGATCTCAGAAAACATCTTCAGCAATTTCTGCTTTCTGCAATTTTACCAAACCAATCTCTACTGGGATCAGAGTTAGACAAGTGTGGGGCTTCCAAAATTATCTGATTCCAACCACTCATGCTCTTAAGGAGTCTGAGGACTATCCTTAAGACTGCTAATCATGAAAACTGCTTGTCCATAAGGATTTTTTTTCTTAATATTACAAACCAATTCAGATTAATTCTTATATCAGCGAGTTTTCCATGTAAAATAAAGTTCTAGAATATCTGATAACCAAAATCTTGATTAAAGTTTCCTTTCTGCTGTGCAGTTACTTGGTAAATAGACTTTGCAAAGGTTGTGTGGAGCAAGAAATTCACCTTGGATATGCAGTATAATAATACAAATACATGCAGGCAGAAGCTCTCTGTGCTTTTTCATTGCTTCCACTTGTGTCAGTGGATCTTGAACAGGCATTTCAAAATGAGACCCACAGATGAGCACGTGGCACTTGGACCTGTTCACCCACTAAGAGATTAACCAGCTGCACACGAACTGGCAGCACATTGAGTGTGATAAGGCTAAGGAGCTGCAAACTGATTTTTTTGAGACAGCTCTCTGCCTTTCCTTTTCTGCCTGCAAGAAGCCACTAGATAGCAGTACAGAAGCAGAAGCAAGGCACATTTTTCTGGTTCTTCCCAGCACACTTGGGTTTTGGGTGGCCTTTCTCTATTCGCTCTGCTGCATTTAGCCTGGTCTTGCTAAAGAAACAAAGCTGACATGATGCTGTGTTAATCCTCTTCCTCCCCTGGTCACCTGCAACATACTATCCAATTCTGTTTTGACAAGCTTCATGGAAATTGGTAGCTGGATAATGCTCCAGATTTGTGCCCCAGGTGGGATTCAGCTGCTCCCTGTACTGGCATCAGCTGGGCATGGGCTCGCAGCCACTTCTTAATGGTGAGCGATGGGAGACAAAGGAGAAACTGGGATCATTGCAGCAAAAAGTCTCCAGGATACTAGACACATCAGGTTCCTTAGTTCTGTTCACAGAACAGCTGGGGCTGTGTGTACTTGGCATTGTATGAACTGTACCTGGTAGAATATAGCAAATTAGCTACTTTACCAGTTGCTGGTTAACCTGCCTTATAATGGTGACAATAGGACACTGCTGTATTGTTGTGTCTATCCCCACTGGTTGCTATTTATGCTGCAATGAAGCATGTGAAGGTACAGAGCAGCATTCCGGCATCACTTTGACTCAGAATAATCTCAGAATAGTTCTCTGAGCTTCATACTGCTTGAATCTGCCACTAAGTTGGCTACAGCAGCATCAGTTGGCCACATCCTGGCTTTGCTGGAGCCTAGTCTATTGGAGATCTACTTCTTGCCACTATAACGAAGTGGTGGTCCGATGGATGAGGATGCTAATCAGAGGTAGCCTCCTACTCCAAGGTACTATCGAGTCCAACAGGTCTGCAAGCACAAGAGTCCTTCTCTGATGCTGTGTTGGGGGGGATATCGAATCCCTCTCCAATCTTCCTGTGCTACTCAAGATTTTGTAGATCTGTTCATGGTGCCCCTTAGGTTATCTCTTTTCCAGACTGACTCATCTTTGACTACCAATCTAATTTTCCTGTGGAAGCTCTTCCATACTTTCCACCATTATTTTTGCCCTTCCTGGGACCCTTTCTGGATCTAAGATATGCTTTTGAAGGGACTAGAACTATACATAGAATCCAAGGTAGATTTGTACGGTGGTGTAATGCTGTCTTCTGCTTTGTTTTCTATGGCTTTATTAATAACTGCTAAAATTTGATTTGCTTTTTTCAATGCTACCAAGCAGAGGGGTGATATTTTCATGGGCTTGACTACTCATGATAAGCCCAAAATCTCATTCCTGAAGGGGTAATGTCTGGTTAAAGCCCATCATTTTATCATTTAAACTTGGAATTGCTCTCCTGTTTGCACCATGCTACATTTATTTGCACAGAATTTTCTCTATCTGCAATTCTTCATTCCTGACCTTAATGTCCTGAATTACTTTTGCTTTATTACTCATCTTTTCCAGAGAAGAACTTCCAGAAAACTTCTTTATCAATTGGTCAGAAAGTAAAAAAAAGTCAGAAAGAGTAAAAAATGCTTTTTGGAGATGGTGTTGCAGATCTTTGGGAAGGACATTGTTTTGGCAAGAAAACATTTGTGAGAGTTCCTCCAAGGCTGTCTTTGCAAATAGAAAATATGAAGCTGGGGAAAGAAAGAGAGGGGTCTTCAAGCAGAAGGCAGAATCAGGGGAAATGAAGGGATTAAGAAAAAGTAAGCAAAGACAAAGTCAGAGGTGGAGACTAAGCCAAATGTTTAGAAGTGTAAGAGCACAGAGCTTGTTCTTGCTGCTCAGCACCGCAGAATGATAATGGGCCTTAAGAGTTCCATGGAAAGGCAAAACAAATAGTATATTGAAATCTCTGATGGCAGTGCCATGCTGAAAGTCTTGGAAGAGGAAAGGAGAATAGGACAGAATGGGATAGGATAGAATGGGGTAGAATAGAATAGTTCAGTTGGAAGGGACCTACAACAATCATCTAGTCCAACTGGGCTGACCAAAAGTTAAAGCATGTTATTAAGGGCATTGTCCAAATGCCTCTCAAACACTGACAGGCTTGGGGCATCGACCACCTCTCTAGGAAGCCCCTGTTCAAGTTTTTGACCACCCTCTCGGTGAAGAAATGCTTCCTAATGTTAAGTCTGAACCTCCCCTGGCGCAGCTTTGAACCATTCCCACGCATCCTGTCACTGGATCCCAGGGAGAAGAGCTCAGCACCTTCCTCTCCACGTCCCCTCCTCAGGAAGCTGTAGAGAGCCATGAGGTCGCCCCTCAGCCTCCTTTTCTCCAAACTAGACAAACCCAGAGTCCTCAGCTGCTCCTCATTGGACCTGCCTTCCAGCCCTTTCACCAGCTTTGTTGGCCTCCTCTGGACGCATTCAAGGACCTTCACATCCTTCTTAAATTGTGGGGCCCAGAACTGCACTCAATACTCAAAGTGAGGCCGCACCATTGCTAAATACAGCAGGAGAATCACCTCTTTTGACCAGCTTCTATCCGGAAGCGTAGGAAAGAAGCAGTTGCGGTACATAAGATCTGGAAATGGAGAAACGAGACTTCAGTGGGGCTCACTCAGCATCTCTGGAAAGTATAAGATCTAGTTTTCTCTCCTTCCACTCGCTGCCCTGGGGTCTCCGTCAGCTAAAATGTCCCATTTTGTGCTGTTTCACTGGATTATGATACAGATCTTTATAGGTGAGTCTTCACCTGCTTTTTGTGTGCTTGCTCAGAAAACAAGAATTTTGTAAAATTAAAAACAATGACACTTGTTTTGTGAAAACAAAACAGTGAAAAAGGTTGTAATTGTATATAGAACTTCAAAAGTTTTCTTAACTTACTGAGTTAATACTGATCTATTGGTTGAGAATTTTTTTTTTTTTTCCTCTTTTTAAAAATGTTTGTGGTCTCCTCTGTGTATAGGCTTGGTTAGTTCCCCTGTCTCCCCAAATTATCTAACTTCTTTACTACTGTTAAATGTGTACTGCTGGCTTTGCTTTTTCATCTGTCTCTCCACCACGCTACAGTGCTGACACAGCCCAAGCTAGGGAATTGGAATATTGAGAGAGTAATGAATGTACATACATGATAAAGAAATGATTTTCTGCAACTCTGAAGGCTGTCTGCTGCTATGAACTGAGTATGAGAAAGCGCGGCTGGAGATTCCTCTCCTTTTACTCCCAAGTGTTCAGTTCACCCATCTAAAATCTGAATCCTAAAAAAGATAGAAGTCAAAGAAGAGTAACTTGGGAGGCTGGGTCTTGCAAGCATGGTTGGTATCGGCTATGTTTCTGCACGCGCATTTAGGCATCAGCAATGCAGTTCCCAAATTGCCTGAGGTTGCTCAGGAATGTGAGTTCACCCCCTTTCAGCGGGGCATGAGCTCCTAATGAGAGTTGTGCTTTTAAATCACTTAGGCATTTCAGGAAATTCTGTCTCAGATGAGTAAATATTAATTGGCTAACCTCTGCCAGGATGAAATATTACGTATAACATCTACAGCAGCTGCGATGTTCTCAAATTGATGTGAAAAGTAGTGGAAAAGTTTGGTCAGCGGCAGGATACACTGAGTGGCAAGAGGTGACCCATGCCCCGTTGAGGCAAGGTAACACAACCTCCACGGTGTCTGCTGTGCAAGTGGACCTTCGCTGGCACTTTGCTGCAGCCCAGGGAATTCCATAATATTTTTTGTCTTTTGCCAGTCTCAGCAGAAGAAACAGGAGGGCTTTTTCCTTGCCATATCTTCAGCCTCAAAATAAATTGGAGGTACACGCCTCCATTTGGTCTTATTTTCAAAAACTTCCTTATATGCAGAGCTACTGAAGGATGAGAATAGCTCTTTGTTACCTTCTCTTTAACTCGGCTCAGCGCTGAGAATGAATAGTCTTGAGACTCAGGAAACCAGCCCAGTGGGCAGTTAAATGCTTCTTTTCTGTTTATCAGTCATTTTCTCTTTCATTTCAATTTCATCACCTTCAAGAAGAAATAAAAAAAAATAGGGTTGATGGGGAAAAGATGCCAAGTATCTTCTACAAAGAAGAAAAATTATTCCAGAAATAGATCAAGAAAAAAATTCTTTTTCAACCAGCTGTCTTGGCTGGAGGATGTATGTCTTTGTCCATCCAATGACCAGTCTACAGGAGAGAAGACCACTACAACAGCAACTGTTGGAGTTACTGCTTAACACCAACTGTCACTGAGCGTTGGTTCAAGAGAGACTATATATAAATATGTGTATATCTGTATGATCTGAACAATTATGAATACCCCTTTCTATTTTGGAAGATATATTAAACATCTGGAGTCCATTTCTCTCTCACTTGGGTTAAGGACTTAGAGTGGCAAACCTCAGTGACTTCAGTGGGACTACCCAGGTATAGCTGATGCCCAGGGTGCCTTGGGTCAAATCTGGATGCCATGGACAAGGGTAGATTCCTCTCACAGTAAGACTAGGGTGTCACAATGTAACAGTCTCAGGAACCTCTTAATTTCAAAGACATGTTCATTCAGTCCTATTTACTATTTCTTTTGGAAAATGTGTCTGTGGAAGAGGCTGCAACTGAGAAGGGAGTTATTTAGTCCTTGCAGAGATTCATACTATTGAATCAAGGCTGTTGCAGTATTGAAGATTTCCATACCAACCTGCAATGCAGGCAGATGTTAGCAACATTAGCTTCACATAAATTAAAAGAGGATTTGAAACTGCAGAACTTGTAACTTTCTAGCACCAATACTGGTGGGAAACTGCACTGGAGACACTCTGGTGCCTTGTGTCTTCCCTCTTCTTTTTATTTATTTATTTATTTATTTAATAAGTTCAAGGCTCTGCTTCTTTCAAAGAGAAGAGCAGGCAAGTTTTCATTTGTTAAAGGGTTCCTTAATGAGGCTGCTTTTGTGCTGTGCAGGACTGGGATGAAATAAGAACAGAAGATGAGCCCATTTCTCCTCAAGCAGCAGTGACCTTAACTCCAGGAATAGCTCAAGCTGGTCTTGGTTTTGCACACATCTTTGTTGGGGTGACTTGAAAGTATGGGTTAACTCGCCCAGCGACTAACCCCCTGCTCCCCTAGGGATACTTTCAAGGTCAACTGCATGAACTGTTTTGTTCTGTCATCAGATAAGGAGGCTGTTTTCTCTGTTTGTTTTGCTGTAACAAGGCAAACGAACCTACCCTTTCCGAGGACTAAAACAAGCAGCCATCTTGCAAAGCCTTATCCTGTATTCAGGAATTCATTTTTTTGGCACATCCTACCTTCATTTCACTGCAAAAGCTTCTGCCCTTCACACCATATTGCATGTTGTTTTGTCTGCCTCTACTCTTTCAGCATTTGGAGCTGTGGAAACCTGAACGAGTTGGCTTATCTTGCCAATGGGATAAGCAATAGTGAAGCTGAAATGTCATCCCAATAACAAGTCATGAGGCAAACTGCCACAGACTAAAACCTCACCTGGGGAATAGTCCATTAAAGACAAAACAAAAGAGACATGGACACAGTTGGAAGCATCTGTTTGCTATCTGGGAGTCATGCCAAAAAGAAAAGGCATTCAAACCGCTGGCAAAATAGAAATGTTTGGCAAACCAGGGCCAAAGCTGGTGATAATAGCAGCAACTGCTGTAAATTCTCTTTGGGGTAAGCAAGCGGGCCATGAGACATCAAATCTGCGGGATGATCCTCTTGCTGCAGCAGAGGACCAGATCTAGATGCTGCCCAGGTCCCTCAGTTCCGGCTCCACCACATGTAAATTATAACATGGGGGGAAAAGGCAACAAGGTAGGAGGACCGACACAGGGCAAATGAATGTAAACCAGAAAAGATTTGTTCCTCTATGGGAACCTTTTTTGTGTAGTGCCTTTCATGAAGAAGAAATCCCTTTTAGGGCAATCTGGGAACTGCATAGACAGGAGCGAACAATATGTAGCAAAGACTCAAACCAGATGCTAAGGTGGGTATTGGCTGTAAAACACCAAGTAAAGCTCGTCGTTAAGAGTAAGAGCACAAGGAAAGCATGCATATGCTCTTTTTAACATCAGTATAAAGCTAGCAACTAAAGCTTCTATGTACACAGTGCTCTGCAAGGTAAGTGGGATAGTTGGCAGGGCTTGCTCAGAAACAGAAAAAGCAGTGCACTTTCTGAGAACAGGTTCCCGTAGACAGATCCCACTGCTATGCCAGCTTAATTAGGTCCTAATTTCACACATGAATAGGTATTTTGGACCCTGCTATTGAGACTGTCAGTGAAAGGCAACTATTACAACGTTTCCTTTTTGAAGGAGATGATGGGGGACTGAGAAAACCAGATGTATTTCACACCAGGTTTCTGAACAACTTTCAAACTGTCTCTTAGGAGAGGAGATGGGATGGGAGCAGAGTTCCCAAATTCCATTTGCACAGCTCAAGTCTGCGCTCGGGCTGCCAGCGACAGACCTCAGCTTTGCTCACCGCGTGTTTGATGTGAGCGATGTATTTTGTGAGCGGCCCTCCAGCAGCTGGCCGGGGCCAGAGCATGGAGCCCTTCAGCAGCAAGCCAAGGCCTGCGAGCTCCTGGCCGTTGCCTGCAGTGGCCCAGGCCATTAGCTGCCGCGGGCTCCAGGGGAAGGCTTGGGGGATCAGCAACTGCAGGCAGGAGCGTTTCTTTTCCTGCCTCATTGTGTTGCATAAGCAGAGTCATGCATCAGAGACTGCCCACGCTCATCTTTCCTTGTTCTGCCTTGACAGCGCACGCCGCATCCGAAGCTGTTGTTAGAGGAGTAATAGGGCAACCTGTTCTGTTGCCTTGCATCTACCAGGTGGCACGACATAAGGACATCTCTGATATGTGCTGGGGCAGAGGCCCGTGCCCAAATTCAAAGTGCAATAACAAAATTTTGCACACCACTGGGAATAGGGTGACATTCAGAAAATCTCAGCGATACAGTCTCCTGGGCTATATTTCCTATGGAAATGTGTCTCTCACGATTGGGAAAGTGAAGGCAGAAGATGCAGGTACATACTGCTGCCGCATAGAGGTCCCGGGTTGGTTCAACGACATCAAACGGAACATACGGCTGGAGGTGACCAGAGGTGAGTTTGGGGACCTTTGTGATACAGCCAGCAGGGAGAAACCTCTCACTGGGTAGGAGTTTAAAACTGGAGTTTATGTGTGCTTTGTTTGTTTGCTTGTTTGTTTTGGCAAAAAGTGTTTTTCCTAAATTATGTAGTTTTCAAGGGAGGTCTGCAACCAGTTGCCGATTTGAATCACACTCAATGAGCAGTTTTGGTGAGAAGATAGTAACTTTTACCCTTTTTTTGCCTTTCAAATAAAATATTTAATTTCTCATTGTGTAGCTATATTTGACGTTTTAAAAGATGATGGAATTAAAGAAGGGATTTATCATTTGAAGAGCCCTTGGAATGAAATTCAGTTTTTTCATTTGGGGTTCACCCCAACACCAAAAAGGCTTTTGTTTGGTTCATGTTATAAGGAGACCCATGTGTTTACAAATTTTTTCTCAGAGTCTTGAAGGACTTTTTCCCCTTCCTATTATTTTGCTGAGCTGCAGGATAAAGTAAGAGTCTTACAAAGTCAAGAGGAGGCTGAAAAGCATTGCAAAGCACAGAAAAAGAAAAGATGGTACCCACCCTCCACACTGCAGAAAGAGAAATTTTTTTTTTAATTTTACAGGGTGTTCAGGAGTGCAATTGGTGCTGATGTACACAGCACTCTTGTAGGCCTGTTGTAAGCGATACAACAGCAGAGGGGAGGGAAAATTCTGCAATCCCATGTCTATCCCTGAGTTTGAGGGCAATAGAGTTCATAAAAAAGGACTCCGTTGAAAAGATTAGTAAGGAGCCTGTAGCTGAAAATCGAGCTATTTTATTAATTTTATTTTTCATCACAAAGTTTGCAAGTTTTTGGGTTCCACCACACAAGGTTCTGGCCCTTCCATTTCTGTAAGAGGGTCAAGGAGGGGGTGTTTGAAACCTACCAAAAAAAAAAAACCCAGCAAATCTGTAAATCTGGAAATTGCTCTGGCTGGGGTATGTTTTCTGCTAATTAAACAACCTTTTTAAATAGTGATTCTCCCACCTTCATTCTCAGTATTTTAGCAGCTAGATAATTTTCATTCCTTTCTGAGTTGACTTTCCTCAGGGTCGGTTGTGAATGGTCTGATCTAGCTTTTCTCTCGGCTATGTTTTTTCTATGCAGCCCCTCCAGTGATGACAACCACCACGAGAAAGGCTCCCGTTTCCCCCAAACGTTTTAGAAAAACAACATTTGCTCCCCAAGCAACCTCTGATCATCAAGCAACAGCAGAGACTGCTGTCCTCCTGACAACCACCCTCCCCGAAGCCACAACTCCAACCACCGATCAAACAACAGCAGCGACTGCTGTCCTCCTGCCAACCACCCTCCCCGAAGCAACAACTCCAACCACCGATCAAACAACAGCAGCGACTGCTGTCCTCCTGCCAACCACCATCTCCCCAGCAACAACTGCAACCACTGAGTCTCCAGCAGTAATTACACTGGAGACCATTGCTCCCCCAACATTTGCTGTGACAGCAGATGATAATTCTCCAGCAACTATGGTGACAACCAGTGCTCTCCCAGATTTTCCAACTGGTTTCCAAGCAGCTGACATGAGGACTGAAGGTGACGACGTGTTCTGCTCAGCAGAGTCCGTCCCTCTTCCTGGAGGTAAAAGGGTAACCAGCACCAGTCCTTTCTTTTTTCTGTGTAGCAGATATGGTCTGTGTTAGCCTGACTCTGGCATCATAGAGACTTTCCAGATAGTTTTTATTTGTATCTGGGAAGTTTTTTCCGAGATGCCTATAGGTATGTCTCAGTAGGTTTAAGGAAACACAGGTCAAATGTTGTGGATGATGCCAAACCGGGGTGAATGGCCAAGATAGCTGAGGGTCAGGCTTGCATTCAGAGGAGTTTTAACAGGCTGGAGAAATAATGTGACAGAAACCTCACGAAGTACAACAGAAATAAATGCAAAGTCCTGCACCTGGGATGGAGTAAGAGAGATTCACTCAACTATGCACTAATTTTTTTCTTGATTTGGGAAAGACAATTGAAATGGTCTGCTAAAAAGGTTAGTTTAGAGCATGTTCTGCTTGAGCAATAAAAGCAGTGAGAATTCAAAACATGCTTAAAATTGAATACTTACATTGTGATCCCATATGAAGGCTGCTGTTATTATTAATATTTAGTTGACCAGAGTGACCTATTATCATCCTAACCATTCCCAAGTTGCTACTTTATCCATATCAGTGACTTCTTTTCCACAGATTGATGTCTGCACACAAGGCTGGTTTTTGTACATTTTTTGCGTGTTCTATCACTTGAAGTTCTTTCTGACCTGAACCTCTGAAGACAACTTTTCTGTATCATCTCTTGTTTTCCAGCCATAACAACATGCCCCAGTTAAACTTGACAACAACTAATTACATGCTAGTAAAGCACATCAGTTATCTGGGTAGGATGAGCTGCAGACATGAAAACCGAGGTGCAGATTTTCACCTCTTAGTTGCAGATGCAGAACTGTGCAAGCAATTTTGAAAGCCTCATGAAGACCCTCCTAATCAGTGATCTTTATAAGCGTTACTTTTTACTTTGTTTCAGTGACTACTGAATTCCCAGGTACATTTCTGACTGCAGAGGGAGCTAAAAGTGCTAACACTTCTCTCATGGTGGAAGACGTGCCAACTACAGGTGAGTAGGATAATGTTGCAAGAAGTTGCATGTTCAGAGAAATGAAGAAGTTGTCATGAACAAAAGTATTGACTGTTCTTAAGAGTGTGCCAAATGCATACTGATAGCTATTCATTGCATTTGGAAGTAGGAGGTATCTGGGGTCCACACAGAAATTGTTTGAAATCAGGATGTAACAAAAGCTGAGAAAAACATGTTTTTAAGCCTCCAATGGAGATTTTGAGTCACTCACTGCTGTTGGGTATCTCAGGTCTGAGAAGTTAAGAACTTGTAACCATCCAAGCTGAATTCTCAGATACCCGATTTGTCATCACTGCGAGTTCTTTGAGCTTTCCATTTTAAATCCTCCCTGAGTGTTGTGAGCTTTGAACCTCACTGAATATATTCAGTCAGGTGTGGCTGCAGGCTCAGCTCTCCGGTGCTCAACTTGTGTCCTTGGTCATGACGGAAAGCAGGAGGTAATTACCACAACTATCATTCCTTCAAGAGAAAAGAAACTGGTATACAAAATCATACCATATCTGAGAAATGAAAAAACTTACATGAAGTTTGCACTTTATGTCTCTCAGTCAAGTGGCTCAAGTTATTCAGGTGTGATGGTCTGCCCACCAGATGCCCTCAAATGAGGACTTAAAAAAATGGAAAGCTAAAACTCAAGGATGACATGTCATATTTGGCTGTTAAGAGTCCTTTTAGTTTCAACTAGCGCCAAGAATCTCTTCATTCTTAAAAACACAGTATTTAGATTTTTGCAGGTCTTCTTTTGCTAGACCTAGAGACTTGCAGCAGTAATGGAGTTTAAGAAACTGTTCCTTAATGCCCCTGGAGAGGGCTCACAGAAGAGACTAAACTGGTCTCTTGAGCATTTCTGAGGGTATCTCACCCCTGTCTCACTTGTCATCTTTCTGACATAGTTCTGGATAATGCCTATATTCTACCATTTAAATAGGAAGTTTTGCAAAGGGTCTTACCTCTGCGATTCTGGGGGCAACTTAAGTTGCCACTGTGGGCTAGAAAGAACCACCACAAAAGCAATAACAGCAGAAAACGTACCGTGCTTATGTGAGTCATGTACACTCCAACCCGTGCAAAAACTTGTGTCATGCTATTTCCGAGAGCCAAACTGTCATAATGTGTGAAAATGCTGCAGCATGATTGAGTACTGTCTAGTAAGAGCCATAAGCCAAGTTAAGTTCTTGACTCAGTCTTCTTTTACTCTGTGAAATAATGTACTAAATGAACCAACTTCAGCCTTATTGTAATGCAAGGGAAGGCTAATTTGTTGCTGAACCCTGTATTGATGTTAACACAGCGGCTGGGAGAGAAACCATGGCTGAGAGAGCCCTCCATCTCCAAGTGCAATTCTTGCCAGACAGGTTGGGTTAGCTGGGGCGGCTGGGTCCAGATATAGTTTCTCTTCTGTCTTCGCCTGCTTTTCCCCAGCAATAACCCCTCCGGCGCCAACCGTGCTTCAGACCAAAGAGAGAACCCCTGCTCCTTCAGGTATGGAAAGTAAGCAGCAATAGTTGCTCCCATCAGCCAGGCTGCAGCATGCTGCCAGAAAGTTTAATTTTGACTTGTGGGACGTGCATGTCAGAGTGAGATGCACTTCTTGTGTACTTGGGGGTAGTTCTGCTGAACTACAGTTCTCTTCTCTTCTCTTCTGAGAGAAGGAAAGAGGGGTGTCATAAAACAGGCATATGGCAAAACGCAATGTTCACGTATCCCTGGGATTTTTAGCACTTGCTAGGGTTTTATTGCCTATATTTGTTTAGCTGTAGTGCTTATTAGCCATAATTTCTTTTCTACTCCAGTGCAAATTTCTAGCTACAGTTGCATGCATATGAGCTAGCTGTGCCCTGTCCATGTCTTTGATAAAATCCAAGCATATTTTTTGGTACATGGAGACAAATCAACTCAGCTCTCAGAGAGAGCTGATCAGAACTTAAGAATTTGGGGGAGATTAGGTTATTCACTGAACAACATACTCTGAAAAGTTAACAAAAAAAAAAAAGAAGAAAAAAAGCAATTTTTTTTTTCTAATGGGATTATTTGTGACCATCTGATCACCCCCATCACCATGTGACATTCTGGGTGTCTCATGCATATAAAGTTTCCTTTGGCTGTGGTCTTGGGCACCACAAGCGTGTTACGTATACATGTAACAAATGACTCATCTGGTCCCTGGTACATTTTGCTCAGATGGAGGCTCCGTGGTTGTTCTCTTGTCAAACCTTTGAAAGCACTACTCATCACAGTCTTTCTATACATTAGGGCATGACCTAAGGCATAGGAGCTTTCCTGTCATAGCATGTAAGCTGAGGTTTTGATTCACTGAGCTGAGTTGACTCCTCTGGTTTTAAGATGCTGCTAAACATTGGGTGGTTCCTGTGATGGATCAAGTGGTCCAAATACTTAAATGCTTCAGTACTTTGTAGCATGAGGCCATGATGAGCCAAGCCTATATTAACTTTTTATGACTTTAAATTCACTAGCAAAAGTAAGAAAGTAGGATCATAGCATAACAGCAGAAAAGTTTGCTGCAAGAGTTCTTGAGCATTCATTTAGTTCATCCCTATTTCCAAAGCTTAGAAAACTAGAAAGGAATTATTCTTAATATCCCTGGATAGAAAAAAAATGCATCATCTTCATAGAGCTTTCTTAAATCTGTGGTAAGTTACCTGAACGTAAAGATGTTTCCTGTGGTTTTCAGTATTAATGCAGCTTTCAAAAACTGCAGTCACACATAAGTCTGACCACAATTAAACTGAGGCAGTTCCTCCACTTAGACTTGTACCTTGTTTACTACCTCTGCTCTCTACGACATCTCGTCATGCTTACAGAAGTGAAAACTTCTTCACAGCAGACAGGTTTCTACTGTCTTGCTTCATGGGCTCTCCCTGGGAAACCTCCTCTTTCCTTGATGAAGACTGACATTTCCCAATGACTGCCTGATATACCATTTGTGGCAGAAACAGATTGTTCTCTTTTGGTTGCAAGGTCTTATTTCTCCTACTCAGGGCCAGATTTTGCCCTCCTCATTCCCTGAGAGTTAATACTCCTTGACTAAAGCAGTGACAACCACAGTGGCCCTCACTCCTTCAGGTGACTGTGCCAGTAATAATTTAAATCTATTTTCAGGGATTTCAGCAAGTTCAGACAGCAAGACTGAGAAACATGATGATAATGGAGATAAGGTAAAACTTCCTCTAAGTTTCAGGAGTGTTCAACTAGAAGCCAGAAGGGCAGCAGGAGATGTTAGTGATTTTCAGTGTATTCGTACTAAAGGGACAGTGTTTGCAAAAAATAGCTTGAACTTTTGTTTAGAAGCTCAAGAACCATCTATTCGTCTTTCCAGTGGATAGAGCCAAAGCCTGTGACCATCCCATCTGGCTTGGACACTTCAGAAAAACCTCATCCCCCTAACACCCCTGTAAGAGAGGCAGAAGTAGCATCCTCGAGGTGTGACCAGGCAAAAGGCAACTTAGGAGGGTTGTTACGCTTCCCTGTCTCTAATTAAGAGAAGGATGAGGGTGACTAACCTCCTACTTTAGACACCTTATTAAGAAGTTCATGTTAAGTGGGATGAATCTAGGCTCAAATGCTTCAGAAGAAGATTTATTAAATACTTAACAGATAATTCAGGTTGTTTATCATGATCAACCTGATGTGTCTTCTCCACACTTTGTACAGGCAAGCTCAGAAAAGCATTGCAAACTGCAGCCCAATGCAGATATTTCGGAGCTCGTAGCCTCTAGGGCAACCCACTTGTGCGTGAATAGGTCTGAAGTAAACATGCTTCTAAAGCCTTTTCAGTTTTTCTCTTCTCCCTTCCAGTTTCCCAGCTATGCCATTCTCATTGCCTGCCTCATCGTGGTGTCCATTCTTTTCATATTGATGCTCTCGTTGTTGTTTTGGAAACGTAAGTATCCCTAAGCACATAATTGATTAATGTTTCTAATGCTGGCCTAGTGCAGACGTCCTTCTGTATTTCTGGTTAATCTTCTGGTAAATCTGCCACGGCCCCTGTGACAGCACTTTGTTCATTTTATGGGGGTTGCTGTCCTTACTCCAGGGCTGTGTCACCACGAGGAGACCAGGGACCATGAGTTGGTGGGGATGCAGCAGGAGGAAGCCTGTGCAAAGAACCTGTTCACTCACTTGTTGCAGGTCTGGCTCATCTTATTGGCTCTTGCTTTATAGTAAAGTGGTCCCATAGTTTTCCTGGAATTGCTCCTGGCAGACATTGGTGTAACTTAAACCAGAATGAGATCCTTCCTTTCCTGCTTAACCCACAGAAATTTTGCAACTTGCTATCTTTGCTTCTGAACTCATTTGACAGATTCATTAGAATTATAGGTTTCTTTTTGCCATTGTGACATTAATATTATTTTGCTTCTAGGTAAACACACAAAGAAGTTTATAATAAAAAGGTAATCCATTTTGTAATTTCCTATTAAAAGTTCCAATGTAATTTTTCTTAGAGGCAGGAAGGTATTGGCCACTGATTGTAATGGGTGTAGTATTGGCTTGTGGTGCTGACTACCAAAGTTTTATTATGAGCTAGCTGCAGATAACTTCACCCCAGAAAATCAAACAGTGGTTCCTGGATACTGCTTCTGTGTAGCAATGAACAGACATCCAGAGCACTGGAGAACTTCAGCAACTGGTACTTACTGTTATGTAGTGACCCCAGCTTAAGGAAAGACCTAATCTGCTTTATTCTTTGATCAAATACCAGGGCATGACCCTGGTGGGGTTATTTTAAAGAAATGAAGAGATAAATGGTTATGATGTTCAACCGACAAAATGATTGCTCAGAAAGGGATCAGGGATTTACAGACAGTCCTCCATGGAGTGGTAATTCATGCCAATACACAAAGAATGGGCCCCATGAAGGGCACACTGCAGCAATGTGGCAAACCAAGCTTTCCACCACTAGATAACTCTTGCAGCTCTCATGGGGCCACTGCACCCTCTCACACACTCCTTGGGTCACACTGAAGTATCTGAGGTAATAACTGAGGTGATCATTTTGAGCCAGATACGAAATATATATGATGAATCACCCTGTGCAGGTGCAACTGACAAATTCATGTCTTCTGGCTTATCTTGAAAAAAGGGTTTTCTTTAGACAAACCAGTGAAGTAGTAGTCCAGTGAAGTTATCATCCCTTTGCCAAAGACCAATAATTTTTCAATGGTAGATGGTCCCCCACTGCATACCCCACCTAGGAGATAAGGATTGGGGGCCAAGGAGGGACTCTTCTGAATCCCATGGTGCTTACTCTACAGCTGTCATCATAAGATCTGAACAGCACTTTCCTATCCTAGCAAGGTAAATACTTCTCTGGTGTAAAAAGTAGGCATTGCCCCATTGAAGTCAGTGGGCTCAGTAGCTTCTGGTCTCCTTTTCAATGGGAATTTGCCGACATTACAAATAAGAAAGGATGCTCTGAAGCAGCAATGTGCTTTTGCCCCATCTATAGTGATCTGTGCTTCTCACTACAGCCTTGGACCAGCAGAAGACCTTGAAAAGGTTTTCAGTGGCGCTGAAGGAGAAAACAGCATTTTTTCCCTGTGAAGAGCTCCTACATCATCTGTAGATGCCACTGAAAATAAAAAGGGCCTGTTTCATGCTGCATTGAGAGATGCATATGAGCCCTCAAAATATCAATGGGTGTAAACCAAAGGCCAAAGCTTCAACTGTGAAAATTTAAAATCTTTGTGCAAATTTTGCCGTGTTGCCTTTAAAACTCATTGCATAAAGAAGCTTTTTTGAGAAGGTGCTTTATACATTATTCATAGGTGTTTCTGGTATCTGCCTTCTTAGTAATACCATGTTACAGAATTGAATTTGTTTTTCTCTATTTTTACTAATGCTCTTCCTTGAATACAACTTATACTGTGAGGAACAGAAGAGAGAAGAAATAACATGGAATGCTGCCTAACTTCAAATTGCAAAAAAAAAAAAAAAAAAGAAAAAAAATCAGCAAATACAGTTCTTATTGCTTTTATATAATCAAGAGAAAAATTAAGCCACAGGAATGCTGTGAGTATAAATCAAAAATGCAGATAACTTAAAGGGTACCAACGCTGCCTGTGATTCAGCATGTTTGAACGACCCTTGGAGACTATGTTAATAAAATTTGTAATTTACCGCTAGCAATTGTATTTTTTATGCTACATCCTAAGGCATTTGAACAGGAGTTAGTTATTCCCCAGGTGTTGAAATCACTGGTGTGCTGTCTCAGCTCTCCCAAGAAGTACTACAGCATTTCCGGGGGTGGGAAAATGCCAAGAAGACCAACCTGCAGGGAAATTTTTCTATCCTGCCCCCACAAACCCCCATACCATTCATTTCTAAATCCATGTCTCCCCCATCAATGTGCATAGGGGATCCCCAGTTGTTTTTTTGGAGTTGCCTTTTGGTCCTCATGACAACGGGCTGCAAAAATGCAGCCCCAGGGCGCTTAACTTAGGGCCCCAGCACCCAGTCACAGGGTAGCATAATTCCATCTGCCTGGGTTTTGTACGGATGAGGCTGGGATGCCCAGTCCCACCAGTGCTGCCTGCTTGTCTTTTAGAGAAGTTGCAGGTGAGAAGCACAGTGCAGAGCACAGCTACATCTTGGAAACTTGGCTGTCCCTTCAGGTCCCCATGGGAGGTGGGTGAAGCCACCTCAGTGTTTCTGAGCAGCAGGCAAAAATCCTGTGATATCCAGGGAAAGGCTCTGGGGACACTAAAAACAGTGAAGAAGGAGACATGAAGGGTGGCATTCACCTTCTGCTGCTTCTAGTGGGAGAGAAGGACTGAGGGGGAGAACGCTGCTGCTGCTAGGGACAGAAATTGTCCCCAGTCCTTCTCTGCAACAACAAGCTGCCCCCACACTCCTGCCCCATCCTCAGGGACACTGGCAGGACCTGCCATCCCTATTCCCAGGACTTCGATGTGTCAGAGCTGGCAAGCAGGCTGTGGCTGTTCAGCTGCTCAGACATATCCCTGTGTTGTGTTTAGAGCTGACCCTGAGGAAGGGGAGGGTTTGGGCACTGTGGGCTGCATGGGCACCTGTATGGTTAGCAGAGAGGGGCAGCCCGGCTCTGGGCTGTGGATCTTGGCTTGGCCCCGGGGTGCCTGAGCAGGAGGCAGGGCTGCCAGCAGCACAGAGCAGTCCAGGGAAGTCCGAAATCATCCCCATTATCCTCAAGCCCTGTAAATGCTGCCTCTCATTTGACCATGATAGTTCTGCAGCACTAACCTCACCTCTACTCAGCTGGGAAAACTGGAGCCTTCAGGTGGCCGCGGGGCAGATCGGCAGTGTACGGCAGAGCAAAGCCCATCATTTCACCGTGCTAATCACACCCTTTCTGAGGGTGTTCTTGCTTGTGTTTCAGCTGGGCTAGGATTTAGGCTTTAAAGAACAGACTGAGTTGGTAACCAGCCTGGGCGCATCAGTGCGGTGAGACTGGCCATGAAGGCTGGGGGATCGTCTATGGGATATGCTGCAGACCTTCTGTGTGCGTCATTGGGGTCCTCACCAGCTCTGCTGCAGTGACTACGGGAACGGCATGGGAGAAGGTTCAAATCCATGACACTGTTTGTTAGCTCCACTGCCTGGAGTTCACCAGTCCCTGCTGTGGCACTCCAGGCAATGCCAACTTGAAGTAAAAGCACATTGTGGGAATAGCATTTAATCAGAAGAAAACATTGTGTGGCAGATCTGGACTTCCCCACTAGTCATGCTCAGGGCTGTGGTGAGACTTTTTGACTCTGCAGCATCTTCTCACAGGCCATGAGTTAGGGGGAGGTAGGGGAAGTTCCTCTTTGGGGTCCCTCTCCCCCTCGCCCGGGTTTGGCACCGCGCTGCGTGCCCTGGTTTAGCCACGCTGTGGGAGGCAGAAGAGAGTCACCGAAGAGAGGATGTGGCCTGCAGCTCCCAGGGTGGGTTTGCTCAGCTGAGACCTGTGTCTGTCCCACGCTGGTTAATGAGGCTGCCGCCACCCCAACGCACAGCACGTGCTGAGCCCGGGGGCCTGGTGCCCGACACTGCTTCTAGGCATGAACCCTACAGAAATCTGTAGGGAATAAAAGGGGAAAAAAAAACCCAAACAGTTTTGATGTGCTCCTTTAAAAAAAAAAAAAAAAAAGAGCTTCCCCCCTTCCCCTGCATGTAAACCTGCTAATTAAGCCAGCAATATCTTCATTGCAACTTCCAATTGGCAGGGCTGGGCCAATCCTTTTGCTCTTATTAATTAGCTCTCTACTAATGACTTCTTTAGAGCAGGGCAGGCTTTTGCTGGGGAAGGTTCTAGCACGTTTGCTGTGGTGCTGGCTGCACTTGAAGGCCCTGCTTTGGGGAGCTGCACAAGGGCAGAAGAAATAGGAGCCAACAAAGTGAGTTTGATCTGATCAGCCATGTGGAAATGCAGCCCAGAAATGCTGTAGGGAAGCTGTAAGTGTAACTTATGTCGCTGAGCATTTTTATTTATCTTTTTGTCCACCCCAATTACTGAAGCTGAGGTTTGGGTTTAGAGTGGCAATTGGAAGCAAGGAATCTGTGAGGGTTATATTTAAATGAAAATACATTGAAGTAATTTCTGAGGAACTGACCCTGGCTGTCGGTGTGTTCAGTGAAAGGTTAAAGGGAGCCTTTTAAAATGTAGCTGGAGGAAAAAGAGATTCTATTTTCCAAAAGCAACAGAAGCCCTAGAATGCAGTTTCTGCATCTAGTGAAGAAAAACTATAGGGAAGCAGCAGGTTTTTAGCAAGAAAAGACCGTCAGAGAGTATGTCATTGGCATCTGGAAAAGTTAGTCTTTATTTTTAAGACTTTTACCTTGGAAGGCAAAGAATAAGTGCACTTGAGTAAACATAAAGCACTGCAGCCAAGAAAACCCTCCGGTAAGCAGCTTAAAACAATACCCAGGGTATAAGCTGCAAAGCCCTACAGGGGCCAGTGCTTCAGACTGGGAAAACCTTGACAGAAGGCAGCCTGGCCCCTGGCAGCGCTGCGAGGCTCATGCTGTTGTGTTGTGGGGTGCAGGTTTCCTCGAGAGTTGCTTTGCTACAACTTGTTGCTGTGCATTGTACTCGCTGAAGCAGATCTCCCTGCAAAGTCTGCCCATGTGCACCTTCACCCTGCCCTTGCTGGCCTCCCATGCCTCCCAGAGAGCTGCCAACGAGCAAAGTCGTTTGCTTTAAAACTGCCGTGCATTTCCCCAAAACTCCAGTCCCCCCAGACCTTGCCTCCCACCACCTCTCAAACTGCCAAGCGCGAAGACCTGAAATCATCCAGGTTTAATGCCTCTCCCCAGTGCTCTGAGCTGCTGAAGTTATTGCAGCATTTATGGACTTGCACTGGGAGCCTGTGGCTAGAGCGAAGCGGGTTTTAATTTGTTCAGAGTCTGCATCAAGCCTAAATGGTGTTATATCTGGGGAGTCTGGCTCTGCTCCGTGGAGCAAGGTGGTTAATTAATGAAGGATTTAGCTTTTGGTCCAAGTAATAATTTTCACTGCATCCCAGTACTTTGTGGACAATTGTCTGTATCAAAACGACCACTTAAACTGGGTAAAGGAGGTCTAATGTGAAGAAAGAATGACTGAGCTACCCGATTAGTATGGAGGAGGTACAGAAAAGGAATTAAAAAGGGAGATCAGAATATTCTGGGAGATGGGATTGTCTAATGAGAAAACAGGAGGAAATACTGGAAAAAAAAGGCAAGCGCTAAGTTAGGAATACAAATCCTTTAAAGAGAAACGAGAGGAATGAATTAAATATCATTTTGAGATTAATAAGAGACCTCTCTTAACAGACTTTATTGGAGCTGACTGTTCTGATGGTCCCTTTCCATCTCAGCAGCACATTTCATTATGTTTCCAGGTTTGTTTCTTAGCCTTAATGTGCTTTTCTAGGCATTTTTTAAGGTTAATATAAATAAATCTCTGGGTTCCAAAGGTGGAATCTAATTGGAGCTTAAGAAAGAGCAAGCAGAAGGGAAGAATGTGGCTGAGTACATAGGAAATTAGAAATAAGAATAAATAGCATCATGGGACTTGGGGAAAGAACAGAGATAACCGCACAGTGTGAGATGAATGCATGAAAAAGTGGAAAATTTTAGCCTGGTAGAAAGAGGAAATGGGACGTGTTGCCGCAGACGTGACAGCAGATGGCAAAATTGAGCTACAGAGACAGAGCAGAGAAACAGCTGGAGAGATCAGAAGAGGCTGTAAAGGTGATGCAGATTCGCTGCCACCAAGCAAAATAAATGCAGCCTCCTCCAGCTGCGATGGACGTCCCGGCCAGGAGCTCAGCTGATGGCTGGCTCCAAGGCACGCTTGGTCTGGGCCCCAGCTTATGTGTCTCCTAGCAACACAATTTCCTGCAAGTCTCAGTAACACCCTGGTTTTCTTGTGCTCCTGAGGCCATGATGGCCATGCACTTCTTCGTTTCCTCTTCCCACTGATGTCTAACCCCAGCAGGCAGCAGTGTGGCTTTGATTTCTCTTGCTAATTTAAAACATAAAACTCACGACTCAGCACCTCCTGCAATCACACTGTGGTAGCAGTGACCTGGCAAAAGAAACATCAACCTTTAACCATCCCATAGCTCATCTCAGCATCCACTCCCTCCTGCTATCAAGCTTATGAGAAAGGGTGGTGGTCTTGGCAAGGAGCCCTCCAAATGATCACTTTGGGGAGCGTTCAGAACCAAGAGAAACACCGATATTAGGGTGGGGCTTCCTACAGAGAACCCTTTGGTGGGAAGGCTCATCTCCTTACCCTGTGGTAACCTTGGCTTAAGAGCTCGCAGTGGTTTGAAGCTGAGGTAGGGGGTCGCAAGGACACTGCAAAGATGGATGCAAACTGGAGTGTGCAGAAACCTTTGGAAGGGTTGGGGAGGAGGGTGTTGGGAAATGATCTTTGGTGTAAGTTCATTGACTTTCTTTAGTCTTTCAAGCACTGAGCCTTCTCAAAGGGGAAGGGAAATCCACCACTTCCTAAAATGTTTGTGGGGTTTTTTTTTCCCCCTAAGAAGGAAAGAAGCTGTATGTTTTGCTATTTCAAAAATGCAGATTATTTTTTAATATCTAGAAAAAATGAAAGGGTTGTGGGTGTGGGTTGTTTTTTTTTTTTTAAATACCTAGGAAAAGGGGCGTAGGGTGGGTAATCCAAACCAGGGAATAAGTCCTGTCTATAGTTATGTTTTTTCAAACAAAAAATACTAAGGCCTGGCTCTCCTCTCTCATGTACTAGTGTATGCTCTATAGTTCTACTGGTGTTAGTGAACCTTGAAGGTAACCCCTTTTCATGCTTAGATGTACATCTAATGAAGATTCATGGCTTCAAAGTTGCTCTCAAGCACCAGAGCTGGTGTCACTCTTAACTAAGCCATCCAGTAGTTAATAAACATCCCACCATCATCTGCATATTTGATGCAGAGCAGAGAATTTAATGGAGAAATCTATAGCTTTTAATCCAGAGATGAATCATTTATGGGATTTTGGATTATTCACTTTGCACTGAATTAAGTTGTCTCTCTTTCACAAAGTGAGACCTCCCCCGACATGGTCGGCGTCACAGACCAAGCCGCACAGTGATGTATGTTGCTGGGATGAATTATTTATTGGACATTTTAGATCACTTGCCCAGCAGTGAACTAAGCCAGTTAATTTTAAATCTGTTCATATCCATTCCTAAGTACACAAAAAGGATTTTATGTACATGAAATTAATCTCTCCTTCTTCCTCCCTCTCCTTCCAGTGCACTAGTGAATTATCCATGAAGTTTGGGTTGAGCTAGTTTTGGACGCAAACTTTCCCTTAGGGGATGCAGTGACAGCGTCCTGGCATGAGGGACTGTTTGTCCAAGCCATTTTTGGACCTAGTGTGCAGAAAGTGTTTGTGTGAGCCCTTCAGCTCTCAGTTGTGTCCTACTTTAAAAACCGTGGAGCTGAAGTGACTGTGATTTCTTAGTTTGTAATGCGCGTAGTATAGTCCTCTTAAGCCCAAGGGATCTGTGCAGACAACTTATCAATGGACCTTAGTATGGGGAGTAGGGAAACTCCTGTAGACTGCAATGATCAAGCACTGATTTTTTTTTTTTTTTTTTAATTTCAACCTGCAAGCCTCAGCCCATGCCGGGGCAGAGCTTTCCCAGGGCTTTCCTGTGAGCTCTGCTTCAAGGACAAGGGGAAATAAATCTCTCAATGGAGCGGTGAGTCAATGCTGCTTTTGAATTCTGCTTGGTGTTTTATGCCCTTGGTCCATTATCTAATGGAGAATATGATGAGGTAATTATGGAAATACACAAATTGCAACCTCATGAATACCAAAGAAATTCGTGATGATCCATGCTAAAAGAATGCATAAAAATGCAAATCATTTGTAAATGGGGAGCAGTAAATCTTGTTAATATTAATAACTTAGAGCATTTAATTGCATCAGGTCTGGATGAATTCTAACCAAAGCCCTCTGAAGAGAGGTTTTTAAGACTCTGTCCTGTGAACTGTGTACCATGAGGTCAAGGGGAGCTCTAACTTGGATCCACTTGGTGTGTGGTTACCTTTGGCTCCCTCCATAGTTGAGGGAGAGAGGATGGGACTGGTCCAGAAGGTGGCCCAGCCCACCCAAGGGAAGGTGGGGGATGCTCTTTTGTGGGAGAACTTCAGAACTCAGCTGGGCATTACTAACCATGTGCAAGACCCTGGACCCATACCATAGGGACTCACAGTATGAGGCTTTGTGTCTGCTGTGTGGCTTTGACAGTACAGTCAGGTTAAATAGCACTGCTGGGGAAAATGTCCTGGGTGTATAAAACCTCATTGCTTTCTTAGCTGGGGAGTGTGGCTATCTCTGGTTAATACAAGTGGATTGTCCCTGAGGTGGGATCGGGTCTCCATCTTCTTCTCTAGGACAGGATATCTGTGTCATTTTAGCTTTTTAAAAGTAATTTTTTCCCAGTTGCATCATTAATAGTTAAGAGTATGTAGTAGGCTACCAAGTAAAGAGCTTTACCAAAGTGCATCACATTGTCTCTGCAGAAAGCTAGCTTATCAGCTGTGGGCAAAGATGTCATCAACCTGCTGAGTTATGCCAGCACTTCTGACAAGCTTGTTCCACAGTGGGCTTCCAGTGTTAATGGTCATGCTCTGGACACCATCAACATCATTGATCTGAGCATCTCTAGAGGCTCTGTGGTGGCTGTATCACAGCACAGAGGAGATGGTAGAGAACTATCCTGCAGAGGATTTGAAACTTGCAGAAGGCCATTAAATGAATCAGTCATAAAATTGGAATGAGAGGCCATTGACTGTGAATTTCAATGCTGTTTCTGAGCAACGTGATCCCTTCTTCTTTCTCTAGGTTGCTTGGTTTACAAAGCTGGGGAATGTGTTCATCCTTCCTGAGTGGTTTACTAGTACCATAACTGCATCTTAAGCATGGGTATGGGAAACACAAAGGCCACAGCTGAGTAGGCTGGGGATATAGATAGGTGATGACTAAGTGCATCTGCTTTCCCTGGGAGCCTGCTCTGCTGTGGTTGCCTCCTTCGGACAGACTTCATGGGGAATGAAACCTCTCCAGTGCAGAAGAGAAATGGAGCTGGTTTATTAAGCTTGTTGAGAGATGCCCAATGTGGATGTATGGATTACAAAGCCCGGGGAGGTCCTGTGGCAGCACAGTCACTGGAATGGTTTAAACCAATTTTAATACTGGAAGCAAGATGCTGGGAAGCTATAGGGCCTCCCTTTCTGCAGCATAAACACTGCTTGGTTGGCTCTTCTGTGGGCTAATGATGGGGCTGGGATTCGTCTTCAGGCTTCTCTCTGGGTTTGTCATATCACATCAGATCTTGTTTGGGTTTGCAGGAGGTGCTCCCAGCAGCATCCTGGTGCGGAAAGGGAGAAGGAATTCCAGCTGTGTTCAGACTTTTGCCTTTTTTGTGCTGTTGTTGTGATACCTCTGGCCAGGTGTGGGGGTCTTTTGTTAGGAGTCTGCCAGGTTGAGATTCCCCCTAGATATCCACTCACTGAAGCTTTCCGAAGCTGTTAACAAACTCTTGGTTTCTTTTCCTTTAAACTTTGCCAGGCTTGTCAGTGGCTGGGTGTTTGGTAAGGTTCTTATCTATCAGTGTGTTCTTCCCTCTTTAGTTCATTCATTTCCTGTCTATAGCTGAGTTATTCTACAAAAGAAATTAATTTTATAATAAAAAGATACTGGATGGCACTTTCAGACATGATGCCTGCAGCTTCATAAAACCTGATGAAGGAGAGAGGAATATTCTAAGAGAAAACGAGAAAAGGTCATGATTTATTGCTTATAAACAGCTCCCTGGATCTTATTATCTTTGCTGTGTAGAAACCTGGAGATCTAGATTGGGCTTTATAATTCACATCAAAATTCATTGTATCACATGTCTCCTGTAAAGCCACATTTTTGAATGATACGGCAAACCCTATTAAACAGGTACTCATTAAACTACACCACCTTATAAATTCTTCCTGAGTTTTGTTGACAGTACACATCAAACACAAACCATTAAGTGCTTTTCATTTTCCTGGTAGTGTGCGATCATAATGCATTACATGACAAAATAATGTGTTTACATGACAGATTTAATGCTTGATCTGCTGCATGAAATGCTTCTCAGCACCAGAAGATAAGAGAAAAATGTAACATTATACTTCCAAGTGTCTATTAATTCCTAACTAATAATAAATTACAGTGGGATGCGGATAGAAATGGATGAGAGAGGCACAAGCACATGGGAGGAATTCATGAGGATCAGTGACACGGCAATGAATACTAAATGCAGACATCATAACTAGAGCTAAAACGAAGCATTTCTATGTTGGCAAGAGCGCTCCTAGAGCCTGTGGACTTGCTGCTGCTCCATGGATGTGTTTCTCTTCTTTTGTCTCCTGACAGCTCACGCTCGTTTGCAGCAAAAGTCACGTTAGACTTACTTTCACTTGTCCCTCCTTCCCAAATGGTGCCAGCAAGGAGTCCCAGCTTGCCTTGTCCTGGGAATTGGCCAGGCATGCAGCCAGCATTGGAACTGGACACCAGCTCTGAGGACACAAGGGTGCCCTGCGCTGCCCTGGCAGAGCTTCCTACCAGCCCCTTCGTGTTACTCTGGGGCTGAAAGGGTGACCCACTTGTCCCTTTTAAGCCTTGTGAACAGCAAGGCTTGCTATAGCGAGTTGTCTTTCTTTAAATCGTCAGCCTCTGTCTAGCCTGACAGCCAAGGGAGTGCCATGGGATGGCTCTGTGGAGCAGGGAGCAGCTTTGTGGACCTTGCAGCTCCACAGCGAGCCTCTGCGTGGATGTTCTGCAGGGATGATGGGTTCACTGAGGGACAAGGGCAATCACCAATCCCCCTGGGGTTGGGAGAGCCAAACAAAAGCCAAACCCTTGCTTGTAAGGGTTTGCTTGCAAACTGTCTCCCACCAGCAAAAGAAAGTAACCAACCTTCTTTTTTTTCCGACCAAAAGGCCCTTTTTTTTCCCCCTCCTTGCTGCTCTAGCTGGGAACTGGTCTGTCCCTGCACCTCCTGTGCTGATCCATGCAACCTGTGCACAGCACTGGGCACGTGGCTTCCCACCCCGCATGTCCCAGCACTGCAGCCCGTGCACCTCCAAACCAAACCCCAAGGGAAGGTTTGCTCCCACGTGAATGAACGGTTGTGTTTGAGCAACGATTTCATGCTTTGGTTTGGGTAGTGCTTCCTACTTGTCTTCAAAATAGAGCACAGACAAATTTAGTCTCAAGGCATTCTGTGCCAAATTTCGTTTTTCCTTTTGAAAACTTCTAAGGAAACTGGTTTTACTTTTGTTGTTTGTTTTCATCAAAAACGGTTGTTAGTTTTGGAGTTTCTTTATGAAGTATTGTCCTTCAATAGGCCTCATTTCTCCACAGTGCTACTAGTCCACACCAACCCCTCCCTTCCATGAAACCCTACTGTAATCCACGACTTAGTCGACTTCCAGCCCCAGCAGATAACTGGCCTTGAATTTGGAATTTCAGGAGTGATATTCAGCCACTTCACAAGTTTAGAGTATGAGGGCAGCTGTGTCTATTAATCTTTAAAAAGAACCCAAATCTGTTTTTTATTGCAAGTGGGAGCTGAGAAGGAATTGGTATGTGGTAAAACAATGCTGTAATAACGACATACAATCAAAGGGAGGGTAATAAACCTGCTAGTTCTCTGTATTTACTGGGGGAGTTTGCTGGGGAGCAGGAGCTGAGGCTTGTTTTAACTACAGACAGCTTTCTCCTTTCAGTTTTTATGGCTTTCTCAATCACTTTGCTCATCTGCTGCTAGAGGCTTTTATTTGCTGATAAGGGCTGTTAACCAGTTGGAAAGTGAGACCAATGAAGTTATGTAAAATGCAGTGAACAGTTTTTGGCAGGTTAGAGCCAGAGGAGTGAGGCAGATGGGAGGGCTCTGTCCCTCCTGTTGGAAGGGGAAACATCCTGAGGAGGGGACAAATTGCAGTAAAAAAATGCAGCGAACAGTTTTTGGCAGGTTAGAGCCATGGTGCCAGAGGAGTGAGGGAGATGGGAGGGCTCTGTCCCTCCTGTTGGAAGGGGAAACATCCTGAGGAGGGGACAAATTGCAGTAAACCATATATATATATATATCATTGTTTTACTGCAATTTGTCCCCCCTCAGGAGGGGATGTATATACGTATATATAGGTATATATATACACAGAACTATATCTGTCTCTGCTCTTTAGCATCTGCTGGTACTGATGGGACAATGAGTTCCTCTTGCTTAATCTGTTCCCTCTTTTTCAGAGAAATTTCTAACATCTCCTTTAACAGGGAAATTAATAACAAATGCTGATTTGCAACGGGAGGGGTGCTCAGACTGCCTTGCCCCAATGCGGTGCTGTGAGCAGGATCTCTTAGAGTGGAAACGACCAGTTAAAGTCCAAGAAGTCTTTGAGGTACATTAAAGGCTACTTTCAAAGTGACTTTGTAGTATCTTTCCTTATCTGGAAGCAAACAATAATAGAAACGGAAAAAATACCTGATTTTAATGTCGCAATTTTCCTTTGAGCAGTCTTCAGAGTTGTGTCTCTGCAAGGATGCAGGGAATAGTGCTATGGCTGCAGCATTTTCTTTTCTAGCAAAAGAGTTTCTAGGAGCAGAGCATCAAATGTGTAAGCTTCCCCGTGTGTCCATGGGTGCTTTGAAAAATCCCAGGCTTTGCTGAGAATTCAGATTTTCTTGTTTATAAGCCGTGTCTGGCAGTGTGATCTTGTTTCATGGCATTTTGCCCCGAGACAGTATTTCTAACCTCTGGTGCTCTGTGTATGGTGCTACTGCAAAATTCAAGAGGAGAGCACTATTAGTTTGAGTTCTTAAAGGGATATTCAGCACGGAAAGCTGGAGTGTAGGACACAAGGCCTTATGATCCATGGTGAACCTGGCTTTTTTAGTTTGGTATACAGGGCTTTTTTGCAGAGGCAACAGGGATTCTGGGTGTGCTTTGTTTTGCTTCCTCAGCCATTATTTATCTATTCTTATTTGCCTCTTTCTGAGAGAATTAAAAATTAATCTGGAATGTCATGTCTGGAAGGTCATGTACTATGTATATATATGTATGTATGTATATATATGTGTGTGTTTGTATATATATAACCTACATAGTTTCTAAAGTTAAAAAAAAAAACCAAACCAAAAACCAAACCCAAACCAAAAAAACTTTTCCCAATATCCAGCTACTATCTTCCAGGTCCCTCTTGCAAATTGCTAACATAATTCAGTCGACGTGAGTGTGCTTTTAACAGTTTCCCCAATTTTACAATTTTTAAAAGGCTCCTAACCTGCTTTACCTCATTTCATGTTCCCAGAGTTGTGGATTCTCTTTAAACCTTGTATTTCTCATCAACTGTTTGGAGGTCTCAATTACTGGAGTACAGCAACATCTAGTTTTTAAAAAAAATTCCTTGAAAAGCAGCCATCCTTTTCAAATCTCACCTCCACTTGGTCATCACTTGAAAAATGAGGAGCATCAGATTTTACAAAAGCATTTCAGTTCCCCGTCACTCTTTCAGAATCTTTTTGCCCTGAAACAAATTGGAGAAAATCTGCAGTATTTTCTTGTGAAGTCTCACCTCTCTCAGATTGCGTATGATAGAAAGGCACCTACCTACCTCTCACTTTTAGTCTCAAGAAATTTCCATCTACCCACAAAGAAATATGAAGTCAAAACTGATGACTCTGTCTGGAAGTAGTCCACTGTAATGTGACAGCTCCTCCTGCCCAGAGCAGAGCAGCAGTGTCGGTAGCCTGGGAGAAATACTGCTGACTGCAACAACCAATTCACTTGATTTTCTTTTTCCTCTCTGGAAGCAGTTTGTTCAAAACCCTCTGCAGTCAGGGAGCCTGAGAGAATAGTTTTAAAAGGTCTAGGAAAGGATTTACTCTTTGCATTAGTTGACAGACTGTAATCTTCAGTGTAGAGCAGTTAATTGAAAACCAGGGAAGGAAAGGGTGTTAAAAGGTGAGTATCATGTGAATCTTGGCTCAAGGTAGTAAAGCCCAGTTTTCAAGCCAGTTTCAAGAAAGAAATAGGGAAGAAAGAGGTGCAAGTTCAAGGGATAGAGATCTGAGGGGGTTTAGATGGTCATAAAGCTGCTTGGTAATGATGGAACATCTCCTGCTGGAGAACAGAGCAAGTGCAAGGCACTCGCTGTGAAAGCCCGATGGGGCTTTGACAGAATGCTTGTTAGAGTAACAGATTTCCTCTATTTCTATAAACGTATGTGTACAAACTTCCCCAATTGCTATTGCATCTGGTCTCTCTCCTCTAGCAGTCTGGATTTTGGGACCAGCACACTGTGACATGGCCACAGCAGAGCAGGTTGATGCCCTGGCCCCATGCCTTCTGCTACCTCGCAGGCAGTGGTTGCTGCATTCGCACTTGACAGATTTGCCCAGCTGCTTCATAATTTGGAAGATCACTTTCCAAACTGTCATCTCTTAACTGTGTATAATATTGGCACTGAATGTGAACCTCACTTCAGGAAAGGCTGGTATGAATCTTTTTAGAAAAAGCATAGCCAGTGAGTCTGCCCATAGGCATGCTGGTGTGTGCAGTGGGTCCCCTTTTCTACCCTCTGCGGGAAGGATTTGAGATCTCCTTGGCTGATGTTACATTTTCTGATGGAGATGCATTAAAAATTGACGACTTTTTTCTAGCAGGCTCCACTACTTTCCTGCTGGGGCTATTTATGTAGAACTAGATTTAAACATCTATTTACTCATAAATTGTATTGACTTGGTAAAATCCATGCCGTTTTCAGCAAAGTCTGTTCCATTTGGAAATAAGATATGTATCTCCTGACTTCAGAAAGCTTTTGTAAAAAACCCTTATCTGGGGCACAAGTGGGGTCAACGCAAGCTAGAAACTGAGATCCAAAGTTTTCTGTGCCTCCTCCTCATCCAAGCTGTCACTAGATACCAAAATCTTCCAGTGTTTTTTTTCCCACGTTAAATCCCCCCAATCATCAGAAAGTTTTACTTCTCGGCACTTCTACTTGTGGGTTAACAAAATTCACAGTCTTAACAGCTGCTTTCCCCCTGCTGCACCATCTTTGAACCCCTCTGAGATCCAGAAATGAGGCACGCAGCTGGTGTCACCTCCAAGGAGCTCAGCCTGCCACCCCAGGGTGATGCCGTGCCTCAATACCGAGTTTCCTATGAAATGTAATTTCTGCTGCTTTCTTTTAAGACACAACCAGAGGAAGGAGAGGTGTTCAGGGCAAAATCTCTTCTTTATAAAGTAACCTGTGAGTTACAGTGTGTGCTAATGCATTGGAAATCAGGAATTCATTTCCACTCTTCTGAGGGAGTCTAAACCCACTTCTCCCAAAAGAGTGGGCAAGCCAGTGGCAGGTCTGGAGTAGGGACGCTTTCCTCCATCGTCTGGAGCTAGGATACCGAAAAAAACCACAGACAAACATTTGGGTCCCACTGGTGGCAGAGAAAGTACTGTCAGAAAGGAGCAGGATCCAGTGAAAGGGAGACCTGGGCTCTGGACCCTACCCCACCATTGCTTTGCATTTTCCATTCAATACCCATTCAACCAAGTATATAAGCTTTTGGACCAGGAACAAAGTCCTTTTCCCTCTCTGTGAGTGTCTTAGCAAGCAGCTTATACCCATGTAGATCCTGTGCCCCTTTTGCCTAAGAACATTGCAGGTGGATCATCCCTCTGGATAGTTCAGCTTTGGCTGGATCATTTCTAAGGCAGCTACTAATCCTTGTGCAATGCCCCTCTTCCAGGCCCTTTGCTCCAGGATCTGGATCCACTCCAGTAGCCAAGCACCTTTACTCAGCCCCAGAAACTGCCATGCCTAAATTTCAGATGCAGAAGGTATGTTCATCCAGCCCCGAGTGTATGCACACAGGAATAAGTGAGCTACTTGATGAACTGATTAAAGATTTATAGTTCTTAGAGCACATAGCTTGTCTTTTGGGGAAAATCCTGGATCAGAAATCCATCTCTGTCCTCACTAATCCACATATTATTCTCTCTCATTACTTTGTATTGATTCATTTCCATTTCATGTTGTAGCATTGGGTCACCAGTGTGTATCTGATATTGCAATACGTTATTTAGCTGTCTCCTGACTCTCTTTGGTATTTGGTGGCATCTCTTAACATGGTTGACTCCTCTTGTCTGTTTATTTAATGATAGTACCTTATTTTTTTTTCTTAATAATACCAACATCCTACTGGTCTATTGGCTGGTCATATTCTACCTGAATCCAAAGTTAGCTCTTTTGTGCCTTCTCTTTTCTTTCTGTTTTACTACCTGCAAAATGTTATCAGGAATTGTTTTTGTGTCCTGGCTTTTCAAGAGATACAAACCCCATTTATGGTGTCATCCCATGGGAATTCACACAGAAAAATGGAGAGCAGAGAGCTCGCCTCTGCTATCACATACCTCTGTGCTGCCATTCAGCCACTGGAGTAAAGTACCCAGAATATTTAGGGAGCCTTTCAAGAGAATATCTACCCAGACTGAGAGCCACGCAGACCCAATGTAGTAGGACCAGACTTCTGCCTATTTTCTCTCTTTATCTAGATATTTTTGACTGAACATTTCAAGTGTCCCTCTAAGGAAGGGAGGACGGGACTTGATTTCCTGGTTGGGGTTCCTAGGCATTATTTTAATACAAATAGAAATCCTTTTCTCTTCCCAAAGCCCACCACATCCCAGATACTTGTCTCTAAGAATATGGGAGGAAACCAGCAAATGGTTCTTGCTTTCAAGTGATGAGCAAGTCGCTGCAGCAGATGGCAAGGTGAGCGCTGTGCTCCTGCCGGGCTGAGTGTAGACGTGGGCTGTGGCATTGCTGGCACAGGCATGGGTGCAGTGGAGTGACCTGGCCTCCAGCTGCCCGCTTGCACAGCCCTTGTCTTTCTCAACGACCGGTCCTTCTGAAGAGAAACTGCTCCACGTCTCTCTGGGCATGACCCACTTGCTGTCTTTCATCGGTTGTGATGGGCTTTCAATATTTTAAAATGTCAGAGAATGTGTATCAGCCCCAGCAGCGATGAAACCTTTCTTCGACATTCCCAGGCTTGTACAAGTGGTGTTGCAAGGGACTGCAGAGCACTTCTGTTTAGTTTCAAATCTACATGTAACAGCTGGGCTTTATCATCCCCTGTGCTCAAAGCAGCACAGCATGGCAACCCTTCTCAGCAGGCTGCTTTCTTGGTCTCAGCTGCATCCCTTCAGGGTGTCTCTCATCCGACTGGCCCTTCCTGAAACGCATAGCAGATGCAGAGTAACAGTCTCCTCTTGGGATTTCTCATCACTTTCCTTTGCTGGACTGCCTGAGCAACAATGGCAATACCTCTAGCATCTCTCTCCATCAATTAGAAAATGCTGTGAGTTCCCTAAATTGCAGCTATTCCTCTCGCTTCCTCTGGATTCACAATAACAAAAGACAGCTGGACCGTGCTGTGTAACTCCTTCCTTGCTTGGCCAGCACGGCCCGTTTCGCAATGCAAGTTTTGAGGGCATGGCAATACCTTAACTCCAGGACTTCTGTAACCTGACTATGCCAACAACTGCCCCATCCCACCGCTGGATAGAAAAGAGTCTGCTGTTGGAGAGACATCACAGCGGGGTTTAGGAGAGGCTGGGCTGCTGGAAATAAGTGTTGCTCAGAAACACCTCTCTGGGCTCCTTATGATTGATAATGTGACCACAGAGGTCTTGCAGAAAAGTATTTTTAGGAGAACTAAAAGCCCTCAAATTTTTAATTCCTTTTTTATTTTCCACCTTATCAAGCACATGTGTATAGTATCCCTAACCAGAATGGAAATGAGGTCCCATTGTCCAGAGTGACAATTTCTGCCACCCCTGTTCAGACTTTGGCTCCCATTCATCTGGGAAGGGCTACACCCCCGGAGAGCGATGCAGGTGTTGGAGCAGCAGGGACCTCCCAGCAAATGCAGTTCTTATTTCCTGGGTTGTGGCATCTGGTCTATGCCTGTCCCTGCTGCGGTGAGACGAGCTTTGACTCAGTTCTCCCGTGAGAAGAGTGGGCTCTTGACTAAACCACCTTCCAGCAATGCAGCCACTTGGGCTTTGGAGATACTGAGCAGGGGCGTGGGAGCTCTACCAGGATTTGTCTGAGACCTCTCCTTGTTTCATTTCTGGTTTGATTGCATCCAAATCACAGCCGTAGTTTCTTACCGTGCCTTTCTCCACCCTGCACCAGTATTTCTTCCCTATGAAAGCACTCATTTCCAGTACTGACTGGTTGTGACTTTTTTGACAAACAAATCTGACCTTTAAAATGTCCCATAGCCTCTTTTCTAAATCTTAAATTGTTCTGTGTTTCTCTTTTTCAGTTAATTAAATTTTTTAATATGCTTTTAAAAAAGCCATTGGCACCAGAGTTGAACCAACATCCTGGGTTTGTCTCGCCAGTGGCACAGTTGGGAGTAAATCTCACCTTCTTCCTTCTGCTTGCTCCTGTGTGGTTGAGCTGGATACATCCCCAGTCTTTAATTCAAATACTTCCTGTGATAGAAAATCTATCAGGCGCTAATGGAAGATGTTCCCATGGTTAATTACTCTCTTTGGTTTGCAAAAAAAAATTAGAAAATGACTCCCCATACTTAGCTTGGATTGATCCAGTTTCAGCTTCCAGCCATTGGGTCTTACCCAGCCCCTCTCTGCTAGATTGAAGAGCTCTTTCTTAATAGAAAATCATGTGGATACTTTAGTGACCTCTTAACCTTCTCTTGGTGAAATCAAATAAATGGAAGCTCTTTGGTCTCTTACTGCAAGGCAAGCTTTCCTGACGAGGGTCAGGGCAGGCCAGCAGGGTCCAGGTGAGAGATCACAAAAAAGAAAATATTTATGTTCTTGGCCCACTTTCTGGAAACCCAAAATAGATGAACTGTGAGAAGGGATTGGGCACTTAAATACATTTCCTCTCTCCCCTCTTCATCATTCAAATTAACAGAGAACTAATGGATAAAATTAATCAGGTGCTGTTTCATCCATCTCCTTCATGAAAAGGCAGGTGAACATTAAACCATATTAAATATTACTTTCTTATGAGCAAATTGAGATTCCATACAAATACAGTTAATTAAAGATTGAGACCCACCAATTACGTGAATATGTACAAGAATGATTTGAATACGGGTGCTACAAGATTGAAGGAGGGAAGAGGGAAACCTGTCTATGCCCTTAAAAACCCATATGAACAGCTTAGTGCTGCATTTCATATTTAACTTAACAAAGGCATTTACTGTGAATGAGATGAATGTGCTGGAAAACAGGACTAAGTGATTAAAATAAGAAGTTCTTGAGGTGTAGCACTTGGCAAGGGTGGAAATGGCGAGGAAGTGGGTTACTGGGAGCATCTGATAGGAAGGGCTGTGCTGGGAGCCAGCAGACAGGCAGGTAGGCACCTAAGGAGTTGTCTCGGAATCCCTTCTTGGCTCTTCAGCTTCCTGCCCTTCCCTCTTTCTTCCTGCTCCTCCTGATGTTGCTAACTGCGTTGCTAACACGCCCTGATCATGCTGTTGCTCTGTAGGTCTGCAAATGAATATAAACGAAAAGACAATCTCTGCCCAGCAATCTTCCAACCTATGTGCATTTGCTTGTCCAAAACAACAGTACTAGGCCAGGTTAATAAGGAGTTGGCCAAAGGAGCAGAGTCCTGTTGAATAAAGATAGCATAATTTAGCCCTTAAATCATAGGAGATTTGGGAGAGTCTTGAATTATGCTAGTATAGCTGGGTGAATTTCATGGTTTTAGTGACCTCCAAGCAAGGACAAAAAATACGCTTTCTGTCTAAAGCCATTTTCTGCAAAAATAAGATACAGTTTCTGGACACAGAAGAATGAAGGCATCGTAGTTTCAGAAGCTATGTATGGGACTTATATTTGCAAATTTTTCATTTATTATAAAATATTGATAGGGTGAATTCAGTGTCTCCATTTCCCTCTGGAACTGACCTTCTCCAGGGAACGGGCTGCTGAAGCATTTAATATTTAGATTGCTGCGAAAACTACCTGCAGCAAAAACTGCACCAAGAAAATGGGAACATGTTATTAGGGTGTTGTTGCAGTATACCTTCATTGCCCTTTTAATTCAGGTTAAAGAACATTAGGCAATGGAACCCCCTCAGATCTCACTTTGCAATTGCAGAGCTGGCAATTCAGTTCACGTTGCTGGGATAGTAAAGGTCGGTTTGGCTCTGCCTTTCCTTTTCTTCTGTGCTGAAGGGACGAAGTCCTGCCTTTCTGGGCATAAATTACTTTTAGTTACAGGAGGTTAGGAGGAAACCTCCCTGGAACCGGATTATACAGGGATTGACTACTGAGGAAGTTTTGTACCTTTCTTTGAAGTATCTGGCTGTTGTCACAGCCTTGCTTGCCAGGCTGTGTTGGCTCATACAGTTTAGAAGACTTTAATGCAACAACAGCCACAAATACATTAGAGGAGAGTGCTTATGAGGAGGGGAGAAAAATCCACTGAGTGATCACAGGAGTGTCTTGCTCGTACCGTAAGCACTAAACCATAACAGCCAGAAACGGGCTGGATACCATCCTCCTTGGAGGATTTAGTCTTTGTCTCAGATCTTCCAGAGGTGGCACGTCCCAGCCCGCGCTGGCAGTGCCATGCAGGTTGGGTCAGAGGAAAGCTGAGAGGTGTGTTATACATACGTTTAGACTATGTGACATGCAGGACGAGGAGAAAACAAGATAAAGGTTGTTTTGATTTTAGATATATAGGTGTTGTCTCTGCCAGGGAAGAAAAAAAAAGAATCTGTGAAAGGAAAGGCAGCATCTTTTGGTTTGTATCGTGCAGAACAGGATAGGGGATAACACTATGAGAAGGTAGAAAAGGAGGAACAGAGCAGCTCCTTGAAAATGTAGGGTTTGTTTGGCCATTAGGTGACACTCTTTTGCTACATTTCCAACAGCCAGCGCTGCAGGTGGATGACACTAGGCAGACACAAACTTTTTATTTTGGGTAAGCAAAGTGTAGCTGTTTCCTCAGTCTACAGGTTTAATTCATGTGGGAACTTGACAAAAAATCTTCTGATCAAGAACCTTCCACTTCATCCAACTTCTGATTAATTTGATACTCCACTTTAATGTGATTGAAAATTCAGGAATCCGCTCCCTTGCATTTCAGCACCGTGGAAGGTAAAGGAGTGCAAGAAAGGTACGTGAATAACAAGAAGAAAGAGAGGGACAATCAGGGAGTTATTTTGCTGATATTTCTGGCTGTGCCACTGAGCTAATGACTTTGGTCAAAACAAAGACTCTGAAAGCAGCACAGAATAACCCCAAAAAGATGAGTTTGCCATTTTCTGGCAGCAAAGTCTGTATAAGCGGATATGTTCCACCTACTTTTCCACTGTCTTCTACAACTATGATAAAAGATAAATGCATGCTTGGCCATCCCTTGAAAGAGCAGCATTGACTTCTCAGATTACATCCACATCATAATGACTCAGTTGAGAATGATGGCTTACATGGAAAAAGCAGTAGCACTAATTTTTTTCAAGAGCATTTGAAAGATTTATAGCAAACTTACATCTTAGTTCTAGGGAAGTAATTAGATTAGTACTAATTAAAGACTATATTTTAGATTTAAAAAACCAGTCACTTACCGATTGCAGGTATAAAACTCCCTGGTTTTTGCTCCTGACTAAGATTTTTTTGGTTGTTTCTGCAGTCAGCAAATGGAAAGCTCCTGTTTTCTGCAGTGTGCCTTGCTGGGAGAAAAATTGTCAACAATAGGAAGTGAAAGAGACTGGTGGGGAAGGCATTATATATTCCTTTTTAATCTTTTTAATATCTATGTATAAGGGACACAGAGCCTGCAGCAACCTCTCCCCAGGTGACAGAGTGCCTCTGCTCAAGGTCGCTTATTTATGCCTCTATTTGTTTGCTCTGGAACCCACCTAACTTCTTGAATAATTCACAAGCGCCCTTGGGCCCAGGAACCCTCCTTAATGAGTTCGGGAAGCAGCCAGGGCTCAGTGCTGCAATCAGCTTCAGACCGCTGAAGTGCAGAGCATGGGGTGCCGTACGCCAGCCCAGGGCTCCAGCGTGTACCTAAACAATACTGGTCTTCCAGCAATTTACACTCAGTGGGGACAAGGTAGGGAATAGGCTCCAACAGGAGGCTGCCAGACCCATCCCAGTGTTTCTTCTTCTTCAACCCTTCAAGATAATTAAACTTGATAAGAAGTGAGGGACAGAGATTTAATTTCTGCTGGGGGGGCACTCTGATGCTTCTGTTCCTTTTTGACCTGTTTTCCCTGTCTAGGGCCAGATCCTGTCTGTTTTGCAGGTTTAACTGAGTCATTGATGCTGGAGTAAACTAGTGCTCAATGGGACGTCAGGGTGATCAAACCTGACTTGGAGGAGCCAGCGTGCAGGTGGTTATATTCTGTCTTTACAGCATTAGGAATATGTCTGCTTCCTTATCTGCCAAGAGCTTCCCACTCACAATGCTGTTCATAAACACAAGAGCACACCAGGTTTCTTTTATACCACATTTCTGGTTGTGTGGCAGAGGGAATTGGGTCTCTCACAGGCTCCCGTGGCAGTATCTGTATGCTACGACTCAAGAACAAGAAATATGAAAAGATCCGTGAATGCACTTGCTGTAGTAGCCACCAGCCTTCATCCTCCTGCTGCCGAGCACCTTCTCTCTGGGAGGAGCCAGCATGGAACAGGATTCACATGCCCACTCCAGCCTGGCTGGTATTCATAAGCTTGCTTACAAGTTTTCAGAGAAAAATCAGCTTTGCAGATATGCTCCATTAATCTGCAATGACTTTGGTGTTGGTTTTTCGTTCCGTTGGCATACTTGTATTTACTTTTTTGCAACACTTTAGGTATTTTTTTGCTGTCTTCCTTTCTGCATCTGTGTGAAGTAGGCGAGGCAATTTTCTGTTTGAATTGCTTCTGGCGAAGGCACATTTAAAGCCATACGCATGCTTGAAAGGCATGTTAAAGACTTAAAGGGTCATCTGAGGGACCCAGCTGTATACCTTGAGTCCTCCAGTATGTAAAAAAGGGCCATAATCTGGATGGGTCGTCTGACCCCTTCAGGAAAGAAAAGAAAAAAATAGCTTAATTTGCAGTAGTTTTTTGGTTGGCTATTATTGAAAGCTTTCTAACTACTTTGGAACAAGCTGAAGGAGGCTTTTGACAGCAGGTTATGCCATCACCCATCAAATGCTGGTGTATTAGATCCTGCAATAAAAGAAAAAATGGACTTTACGTCCTCTTGGATCCCCTGTTTCTGACCCGATCTCTCAGATAAAGGTAAGAAAGCATTGCATTATTGTCCTCAGTGAGTTTGTAAAGAATTATGTCTGTTTGGCTTTTCTTCTATGAACCTGAACTAGACTGGTGGTTAGACAAGGTTTGTGTCCTCCCTCATGCAGTGATCCTGTCTTTCAGTAAGATGGTTTTGCTCCCCTTGTTAGTAGCATGGGCTAAGGTGGTATTGTCAAACCTGGGAAATTATATGTTTTTGGAATACTTATTCCTGTTGCAAAATGAGCTTTAAGGAGCAAGGTTCATGTCCCACAAAAGTATATTTTTGGATTGTGTTTTTTATCTGGTCAGTTGAAACATTTGATCTTTTCCATAATGCAAAATAAATACTGGAATGAAGAGCTATACCACACTGCTGCTGAAGCGATTGAAGTGCTCCATCTTGACATTTTCAGAATAGAAGACAGATGTTACCAAGATGTTTATGGGATGGCCTGTGTTTTTCTTTAATGAAAAATCATTAGCGAGCAAATCTCCACAGAAGGTCTGAACTTTAATGAAATGGAATTTTTCTGATAGAAGATGTTTTACGGAAATTTACTGTTGCTTTTTTTGGCAGTTAATTGGCATACCCTTTCTGAGCATATGCCCTTAATCCTGCCTGCATGATTTGATCAGATCATCTTCCTCCCAGGAGACATTGCTCTGCATACCGCTCCATGCCGCATCCCCAGAGCTTTTTGCTCTATGGAGATGCTCTGTGAGAGCTGCGCCATCTTTCCCAAATGGGGCAACGGGATTTGTGCTGGCCTGTAAATAAAAGTGAGTTGTTTTCTTTAGAGATCAGTTGGCTGTAGCCTCAGCGCTAGTGGAAAGCTGTCCCTGAGGACCAGTGCAGGAAGTTTGTGATCAGGTGCTGGAGCTGGGGTGGATCCCATGGACTATTTCATAGCGGCTGCTTGTGGAAATCTTGTGTAATAGAACACGTGGATTCTCTCTGCGACCATGTCTTGTTGCAAAGCCTGGGGTTAGAAATGGGGCTGGGACATGTTGGGCAACTTGGAAGTGCTCTGCACTGCTATACTTCAGGAAAAAGGGGAAAAAAGGCTGTATTTGTGTGTATGTAAAATCTGGTCAGGCTGGTATCTTTTCTCAGTGTGGCTGTGTTGTGCTTGTTCTTCTGTGCTACTTATGACTATGGAGTGTGATGGTGATTGTCCATTAATTGCCTGCTGATTGATTGAAAGCATAACTAAGGTGTTACTGTGTAAGTCTATTTTCACTAAATTAGAAAGATTAACATCAGCAAATTGATATTAAACAGAGATTCAAGGCAGTAGCAGTTCCAAGTGCAATCACTGCTTATTCTTCTGAAAGCCCTGGGCAGAAGTTACAGTCCAACACACCAGTATGGGAGGAGCAGTGTTGGGTCTTAATCTTAGCCTTTCTCTGGTTGGGCAAAGAGAAGAGCTTGATGGAAAAAAGCCACCCAAGACCTAAGGGGACAATGTGGAAAAAAGATGTGATCAGTGGAGGGCTGCCAGTGGAAAGTATTGTGGGAAGGTTTGCTCATCATCACACTCATTTTCATTCCTCTGTGAAATTATTCAGAAGTGATGGTCTTCACAGTATCACTGAGAGCCCACCGTTTCCCCACCGCTGCTGGAAGAAGGGATGATCTAGCTGCAGCCATTGAAGCCCCTGTGTCTCTGCTCACTCGCGGGCTGCCGGGGCTGAGCTGGCTGCGGCGTGCTGCCTGTCTGAGCACCGCTGGGCACCGGCAAAGCTGGTCTGGGCAGGCACTGTCCAAAATCTGCATGCACACGGTTGGCTGGAGCTAGCTTTGAAATTGCTGCAAGCATCATAGTCTGCCTTCATTCAGCCAGTGTTTTAGGAAAAGAGCAATGCAGAGATCCCCGTGTTTAAAAAGCACTGAGCTTGCTATCTTTGCATAGGATGGTTTCCCTGAAAGTCAGATCTATATACGGACCAAATGAAAATTCCTGCCTGATACTCAACCTGCAGACCCGGGTCCCTGAGGCTGGAGGAGTCCTACGTTTTAGTCTTTCTGCTGCAGGTGGCACTACTGTTCCTTTTCTTTTAACCGTCCCAGATTTGAAGTGATGAGTTATTCGCTATGGTCTAAAGGGCAGCAGAAAAGCCTGACCAAATTTAACTAAACCAGAAGGGCACAAAAAGGATTTTGAACAAAATGTGAGTGACTTGCTTGCCCTGCCCATCCCTTCTCAATTACTGAGAGCAAATAACTTGCATGTAATGGCTATAGGGGAGAGGCATGGAGAGGAATCAGAAAAGTCTTTTTGGCAAAAACAGTGAACTTTGGGCAGAAAAAGAAGATGAATTCCACAGTGTTTGCACAAACATGGTGTGTGCTCGGCTGGCTTGGGACTTCACAACTGGCCTTGCAGCTGACACTGAGCAGCAGCAGTCTGGCACTCAGGGCTCCGTGCAGGGGACCCCTTCACATTTAATGCTCACCCTTTGCATCCAGGCTTGGTGGAGCAGTTCTCCACAGTGAGAGTCCCCCAGAACATGTGCCAGCAGGCTTGTCCTAACATCCCTAAGGACCTATGAGAATTATCCGTCTTAGCACCATAGCGATGCTTCCTCTCCTCCAGTCTGATATGCTGGGTATGTGACGCAGAAGATCCCCAGGACCCATCACATGGGTGATGTCTATAGGACGGTCAAGGTCAGATTTCCCTGGCAGGATCTGGGCAGCCAGATTTCTTCCATTTCTTAAAATCCAGATGAAGCTTTGTTTTCCCTTGTGAACCACGTTGGGGCAGTGGGAGGGAGGAAGCCAGTAGCAGTTAGTGGAGCAAATGCAATTATCAGGTAGTGTTCAGGTAGGAGGAGGGAGGTGGTGGGACCTCTTCCCACTATCCCAAATAAGTCAGCAAGGGAACATAGTGTTTGGGCCAGTTCCACCTGCCTGAAACGGTCCATCAAATCATAGCAGGTTAAAAAAGAACAACAAAACTTGAAGACATAAATGTGCGGGGCTGAAGAAGCTAAGATATTTAGGGGTTTTATCCAAAGGAAAGTTAAGAGGTGACCCAGTCACAGCCTATAAATAACAACAGCAGGCAGAATAGTTTTTTTAACCGAAGAAAAAAAATTCAAAGGCTGTAAATAGAAGCTACATAAATCCAAATGGGAAATAAGGCATGTGAAACGCCATTCAGTGGCTACCCTGGGCAGGTAACAGGAGGGTACAAGCGAGATGTATTTCTTGCCTGTGTGCAACACCATGGGCACTAATCTAAAAAGCCCATTAAAATCTTCCTGCAGTTTAGCTTGATTCCATGCAGTACAGGAAGAGTAAACAGAGAGGAAAAGTATATGGATTGAGTTGATGGAAATTTACTTTCAACTGATTGAAACTGAGGTGACATAAAGCAGATGGAATTTTTTCTCACCACTGCTAGCTTAAGGAAATGAAGTGTTTCATGATGATCCAATTTTTTTATTAATTTTCATATAAAGAACACAAAATATTGTGGCTGTGAAAGAGCTGAATATGAAGCAGAAATAAAATATGTACATAAAAGAGGATAACTGACAGGTTTAATACATTTTCAATTTATATGTGAATATAGACATGATTCCCCCCTGTATAAACCAAACACTTAGCCACAGGCTATAACACAGGAAGCAGAAAATCAAAGCAATGTGTGGCACCTGAGCTAGAGAGAGGGTGGTAGAGTGGTGGCAGAGGGCAGGTACTGCCCGCTGGCTTGATGCGATCATCCCCTCCCTCCTCCTATGCCCGTCTCTGTAGCAGGCATTGGGCTTGCTCAGGACCTGACAGGCACAAATCTTTGGTCTTTTTGGGCAGTGTCTAACACTTTCTTCATCAGCAGCTTGGATGTTCTGCTAGAATCAGAGAAATCATCAAGGTTAAGGAGTTGATTGTAACGGCCAGATGTGACAGAAGGCAATTCGAAGGCAAAGCTGGAGTGACCAGACCGTAGCTGTTTCTTAACAGCTCCCAGACAACCCGTAGAGGTTACTTCAAGATTGTTCTAAATTGCACCAGGCTCAAGTCAGATCCTGTGTGACTTCAGACACATGGTGCCATAAAGCCACCCTTACCACCCTACCGCCTTACCACCCTGTGATGCATGCACTTCACCCCAAATTTTTGGCTTGCTTGAAAAAATAAAAGGAATGAAAGGAAAGGAGAAAAAAAAAAAGAAAAAGGAAAGAACAGAGACACAAACACAGAGGAGCAAAATAAGAGAGGGAAGAGATTAAAATTTTCTGCATCCACAGCAGTAACCTGTCCGACTCCCAGGATGCCCGGCTGTGCCCAATGCTGCCTTTTTAATTATTGGCATAATCAGGTCGTGCGGCTAATCGGCACCCTGGTGTGGGAGCTCATGCTCACGCTGTCTCTCCTCTGCCAAGGCTTTTTTGGAATTTGTTTAGCTGCACGACACAGTGAAACCTCATTAGGAATAAGACCTGCTCTCCATCAAGGATAAGTTCTGATGAGTGGGTCTTTTCTCTTCTGCTTGAGCTACTGTAAGGGCTTCTTGAATTAATTTAATATAAGTAGCAATAAAAGCCTCTCAGACAGCTCTGCACTCTCCTTCCCCAAATGGCTGTTTACAAGGATTCGACTCTCCTACCCAATGTTTTTCAGCACAAAATTTGCAAATATTTAGCAGATACCACCAAGGTCTGCCGCAGCTGCTCTTCGCTCCTCCAGCATGACTGTGCTTACGCAGCAGAGTTGTTGTGGTGCCACAGGGAACCCACACTCTGCTGTGGCTGCTTCCTCGCCGGAGTGGTTGGGTGGCTGCAGCATACCGGGAGAATAAGGTTGTGCTAAGCCTAAAGAAAAACACCTCCAAGGAAAATGGACTAGGGATTTCCTATGGCTTCTGAGGAACGTCCCAATCTAGACCCTCTCTCTAGACCCTCTCATGGGTTTCCAGCAATGCCTTCATCTAGATCTTTTCTAGGAATTTCCCACAGCTTTCCAGGAATCCAAAACCTTTCTAGAAAATCCCCATGGCTTTCTAAAAATATAACACTTGCTTTCCAGCAATCCTTGTGTTAGAAGGTTTGGGGCAATTTCCCTGATTTTCCAGGAATTCCTCAACCTAGAGTCCTCCTAGGAATTCACATAGTGCTTTCCAACAATTTCTTGGGCTAGAATCTGTCTAGGAAGTTTCCTGGTGCTTTCTAGGCAATTTCCTGCTACTACTTATGAATTCTTCCAGCTGCTTTTCAGAATTTTTTTTATGACTTTGTAGGCAATTTTATCACAGCCTTTCAACATATGCTTTCTAGAAAAATTTCCATTGCTTTTTGTGACTTCTCCCCATGCTTTCTAGGAATTTTCCCACTCTTTTCTAGGAATTTTCCTGTTGCTTTTTAGGAATTTTCATTCAGCTTTCTAGGAATTCAATTGGTGCTTTTCAACATGGTTATTTTCTAGAAAATTAAATTAACTAATTTATTTGATTAAAATTAATCTTTTGTTTTCTAGGAATTTTACTAGTTCTTTCTTGAAATTTTCCTACCACTTTCTAAGAATTTACATGATGCTTTCCAGGCATTTACCTTTAGATTTCTAGGAATTCACACCAAACCCTCTAACAATTTCCCCACTGCTTTGTAGGAATTTTTTGCTGTGTTGAAGGATTTCATCAGTTGCTCTCCAGAAATTTGGGTCGTGCTTTGGGGGAATTGCCCTGTGCTTTCTAGGAGTTTTCCTCCTCCTTCCTAGTTATTTTCCTACTACTTTCAAGGATTTCCTCCACTGCTTTCTAGGCATTTTGCCACCACTTTCTAGAAATTTGCTCTGCTGCCTCAATTCATTTTCGAGGTGAAAACTCTGTAAGGCACTTTCTGCTCTGCTAGCACAGCCTTGCTGTGCTAATGGTGTCCAGATTAACAGCACATACCATCTGTGACCAGATAAAACAGACCAATGAGACAGGGCAATGGCATGGAGAAAAAAATATGGCAACTCTTACACCTTCACCCATGATTATAACTTGATTCCGTTATTGCAATTTCTGCCTGTATTATGTCAAAGCTGAGATTTGAGGAGAAAACTTTTTTAAAAGTTGATTTTTTCCAGTAGAGTAACACTTAAAGGAGTTTTGCAATTAGAATTGCTAATGTTCAAGTGTGGTAACAGCCAAGCACGATGCAGCCTTTCTGTTTGGCACAGCACTGATGAATTGTTAGGAAAAGGAACTGATTCACTTTACTAAATTAGAACTGATGCCACAGGCACTAGGAATGTTAACATCCATGTAATTATGCAAAATATTTGTACTTTTATCTACATTAAGTATGGTACAAGTGTACAAGACACAGAGGCTGTCAGAAAAACACCCACAACTTACCCAGAAGAAAAGTTTCTTATCTCCTTGGTTCCCAGCAAAAAAGAAAAGTATAGAGACAGGTTCCATCTAAGTCTGCTTTCTGTAGTGCATCATTAGATATAAAATAAAGCAGAATTCAGGGTCTGAGGTCTCCTGCTTGTTAATGGGAAGAGCTGGCCTGCTGTGCTGGGAGCACTGCTCCTTCGGTTGCAGTGTGAACTATGCAGCCCAGGGAAAACAGGAGCTCACTGTTTCTCCCTGTGAAATAAGACGTGAAGGTAACCACGAAGTCTGCACAAGGAAATGGAAAAATAAAGTATGACCCAGATAAATGATATAAGGAGAATTCAGGTACAGCTAGCAGTCCCTTTCTTATACCTCTTGTTAAAGAGGAATTTTGGGGCTTGGGTTTTTTTTTTTTTAGCCATTTTCAGGTAGTTATCACCCTTTCCTGCCGTGCCAGAGAACACCTCACCTGTCTGAAGTTGCTCTCAAGAGCTCAGAGTAAGGTAAGGCACATATAGCATTACAGTGGCCATTGATTAACCTTTTCTGCTTGCCAGCTTGAACTTCTTGTCTCAAGGGTAGGACTCGACACAGGACAAGGCAGGTATCAGTCTGTGGAGAGATACCAGTGTGCTTCACTCTGACAGACTGTCTCAGGCTGAACTAATTGAAAGGATAAGCATGTTTAGAAGTGACAGTGTACCTGTTCCACTTGTATTCGCATATCCATGATGACACTGAAACCTTTACAGGTAATGCCATTGGATTCATACTTTTCCCCATTTGGGGAAAAAGTTAAATCTTAATAGTTTAAACACTAAATCATCCCACGTGTTCAGAGCTGCCAAAGGAACTGTAGAAATAACCCCAAATATATGATTTTTACTTTCAGCTGTTTAAAGTTTTAATCTGAATTTAATTACATTTGGGCGGTGGAGGTGGTGGTGGGGTGTTACTACAGAACACGAAAGCTTCAGCACTTGCCAATTTGAAGGTGACTTCTCAAAGGAGAGACTTCCTTAAGAAGGGTTTCAAGGCCAGTTGCACTTATTTTAACAAAAAAGAAGGCTCTTGAAAAAGATTCTGATCAGCAAAACTCTTGATCCTTCACTTTGGTTTCACAGATTCTTTTTAGAAGACTTTGTCGCTTTTTTCCTGCTCATTATTTATCTAAGAAGCTTCATGCCTATGCTCAGAGATATTTGACCTTTGTAGGTTAAAAGTTGTTCAGGTAGCAACTCTTTAATAGAACAAGCACCTCCCTTCAGTAAGCTGAGCTTTGACTGACATATGTATAAAACCATCACAGTCTGGACAGCAAAACCCCACAGTCCTGGGAGGGATGCTATTTATTCATCAGGCTTGAGAAGTAAATGACTTTTCATCAATATTAACGTGGTTCTGGAAGTCAATACCCAATATCTCTGCTTACACTCCAGGAGATGGTTTGAGACAGCTGCATGTAGAGATGAAATTCCTCCATGAGGTCAGTGGTATAAAAACCTTGGCAGTTTATTCACCTTTCTACTTTTCTGACAGCCATGGAGAGAGGTGTTATTAGCAAATCAAAATGTCTCAGTTAACCTCAAAATATCTCAAGAGCTTTGTATGCTGTGAGGTTCTGGGCTGGATCCCACTGTAGAAAGAGAACACAATGAGTTTTAATTACTAATACTGTTATCATCAGCAAAGTAAGTATCAGCACAACATTGCACTGGTCAGGCCAGGTTCTGCCGTACCGGGAGAGAGTTAAGGTGAAGGGATGTCTGCTGCTACCTGTGACAGAATCAGGATTTAGCTCTTTCATGTTCTGAGTTTGTTGTGTTTTTTTTTAAAAAAAAGAGAAAGCAAAAATTGGTGATTCTGAAGCGCCAGCCTGTTGTGAGCTAGTAAAGTTGTATTCCAGCACATCTCCTAATCCATCTCATTCACAAAATCATCAGCTAATCCTTTCTATGGTTATGATGATCTACAAAGATTCAAAGCAGTTTCTTTTTCAGATAGTACATTAAACAGAATTGGTTCTGCTGTAAATACTTTACTGCTCTGCAGAAGCAGTCATGTTTAAGTGAGAAACTGCTGTAAGTGAGATGTAACTGTAACAGCCATGGAACATCAGTGGTGTTTGCTGTCTCCCCTCACGAGCGATGGTCTCAGAGCAGGCGTTCCCATGGCTGTGGTTGCAGTTAAGGCTCGAGGCTTTGCAAGCATAGCTCATGCTGATAGCAGAATTAACTCTTTTTTTTTCCTAAGATCCTCTTTATCATCTTATATGAAGGTTTATGACATGGGACTACTGACAGGTGCTGCCCCAAAGAGGCTACTGGGAGCCTGGATGTGGGACGGTCAGAGACGGATCGCAAATTAGCCCTGTCACAGCAGGATGCGTGGTTGTCCTCTTCCCTGATACTGTCCAGACAACTCTCAGGCTGAGTCCTACCTCCTGTGCGTAAACAGATTTTTATTTGCTGTTCTGCTGAGAGTCTGGAAAACTGTGCAAGTGGTTTCTCATAGGTGGATCTATGAGGTATGTTACCAATGTCTGTATGTGTGTACGTGCACGTACATGCACCAACTGCTGGTTTGCCATGGCAGGGCATTTTAACCTGCTGAGAGGAGGAAAAATCTTTTATTAAAAAAAAAAATCCACCCAAAACCCCAACACTCCCTCGCTCCCCCAACCCCCAGAGGGAGCATTCATTTTTAGAGAAGAGCTACTTTCACTATAGGACCCCATAAAAAATGAACTGATGCCTGCTGGAGAAGCTTATGAAAACTCATTAAGCAATCAAAAGGGCACGGCTCCCAAGTCTAACAAGTGCAGCACACTTCCCCACCCCTGGGCCCTGCAACTGGAAGCCTCCTAAGGTAGAAAAAAAAAAGTGAGAAATACTGCATCTCCTACAGGAATCACGTGTTTCACCTGAGCAATGTCCAGTAAGGTGCTCCTGTGGGCTGAACTGGGGTTGAAGTCCATGGTTTAAGGAGCTCTGCAGGATCATGTTCCTTCAAGTAATTTAACAACAACTTTTTTTTTGGTATAGCCAAGATTGGTAAGTGATGGTGATTGCTTGACACAGAGCTTTAGCACCTTTAAGTCTTGTCTTCATAGTCAGGCTCTTTTAAGATGCCTCAAATTACATTCCCCAGATGAGCTCCATTCCTCACATGGCGCATTTGGGTGCTGTTTGAGCAAGAGGAAGACAGCAGTGTGTGTCCGCCAGCAGATGGGACATAAGTCAAGGAGAAAGTCTGGCTGCAGCTGGGTGAGGCATTGCTCTTTAGTCCTGTTACCTGCTTGGTGTTTCATTTGTGGAAGGCAAGAGCTGAAGTGGTACGAGGTGGTTTCCAGCCGCTACTTTCAAGCTTGACAAATAACTGCAACTGCTGGTGGGATAGGAGGGTCCACAGTGAAAAGCTTGAAGTGCTGATTATCTCACCCTTAAGCAAGATACCAATTTTTTAAGCTAGAAGGTCGATACACTGAGATTTAGCTTGAGAACAGTCTCTGAACTTGTTTATAATTCTTTCTTATGCTATGACTCGATGAACTATTTTGTCAGTCATGAAATCTATTCTAAAGCCCAGAGAACTGCTGAGAAAGAAGCAGTTTGTATGTGATCACAAAACAGCAGTTTCTTCAGACTTGCTATATATTAACAGCTTTCCTCCTCGCGAGTTTTCCTATTTCAATTAGGAGTCAGGATGCATAAGAAAAATGCTTTCTCTGTCTCCTACACAGATTTGGGTCAGCACAGGAGAAGCAAGAAATTCAGCTGAGCAGTGGCTAACGTACATAGGAGGTATTTGATTTGTATTGACTATCATAAATAGCTTGAGCTCCAGTACGTGATTCAGATGGGAGACTGCCAAACTTCTGTGTCAACATCGCAGTGGCAACAATAAAAAAGAAAGGAGGAGAGACTACCACAGAGAGCAAGCTCTGGAAATAATCCTTCACAGTGTGACTTTCTGCGTTGTTAGACAAAGAGGGAGCAACTAATTGGAGCATTATTTTCCTAACAGAAGCTCACATTTTGCTCTCAGTTACATGTCAGCAACTACACTAAAGTAATTGGAATAACACCTCCAGCAGAAGTAGTTCAGATACCATGGTGATGAGTGCTAATGGAGAGACTGGTTAGATAAAGCAGGATGCATAGATGACAGATTGGTTCCGTTAAATGTATTTTAAAAGTCAGAAAGATTTTCACTTGTGGCTTTCTTTTGAACCAGATACTAAAACAGATAGCTTTAGAAGTCGTCTTCCTAGAGAGGTGTTCATTTGCAGGAATTTTAAGTTTGCTGTGCTAATGCTTCAGAGATCCAAATTCTGTTTTCTTTGAAGTCAACAGAAATTTTGCAGTTATAAATTGTGATCCTAGTTATGAAATCTTATTTGTTACTGGAAATTTAGACAATATACATTTCTACACATCTGCTACATGATTAGAAAGAATTTTCTATGTTATACTTTTAAAGATGTGCAGGTCATGAGTTTTTAGAGTAGGTTCATGACACCTGGATGCTAGTTCTGAAACATGGCTAGAAAATCTGCAGGTAAACCTAACCCGAATGTCTAGAAGTGTTTCATTGCTATGAATATTTGCTGAAGATCTGTTCCCCAGACACTAACTACAGAGGACAGAAATTGATTTTTAAAATTCCCTTTTATATTTTTCCCAGTTAATACTCAAATAAGATTAACAAAGCTGTTCTTGACTATGATTTTTCTTTTCTTTTATTTTCTTAAAACTTCTGGAACCAGCTGTTAGAGCTGTTAGGGAGTTTAAATTATTAAACTTGTTATTATTTTATGACAGGCCAAAGTTGATATGAACTTTATTCTCTGAACTGTATCTCAGGTAAATCACTGTGTCTGGGAGGGAACTGGGCTGACGTGCCCAGAGAAGAAATCAAAGTAGTTTATATGCAGTAAAGGCAGTCACTGTATGCCTACCAAAATCTAGATAATCCACTCAGAGTGGGACTTAGACACTATTCCTAAACAGTCTGTGGGAATCTCTCTAGGCAGTTCAAAGGGAGCTGATTTGCACCTCAGACTTCAAGATTTCTGCAGTGGTGTCCTCTGAAAAAATGTAGCTCAGCCATCTAGGACAACAGCTTCTCCACCTCCTCCCTGCCTTCCTACCCTCAGAACCAGTATCTTCCCTCTAGTATTTACTCAGCAAGATGTACACTGGCTGATGTATCCCTTGGCAAAGTTTTGCATCTTTCACTAACAGGTTACTTCATAGAGCAGAGGCTACAAAACTTGCTTGTGAGAGCATTTGCTTACAATTGCTTGTAAGTGCCAGTTGAGCCGTTCAGCCATTAACATACCACCTGCACTGAAATACGAGTGTGCTGAACTGTGATGGTCTTCAATCACTTTTGTTTGGGAAGCCTCAGAGGAAATAATGAAATGCTTTGGCTTCATATAGCTGCATAGTATATCAAAGCTTCATTCAGTGCAGAAGTACTGATGTTCATCCAGAAAATGGAAGTGTTGACCTATACATAAAAGCATGTATGTATAGGTCGCATGAATTTTCAGAAATCAAAGTTTTAGCAGTGTATAGAAGTTAAAGTCACTGCTTGATGGGTTGTAGCTGACAATGAAAATTATATGGTCTGACAGCCTTTCTGCTTAAAGTAGAAGGTCAGCTTCCATGGTATCAGGAATCATTGCTTTTCTAATTGTTCTGGGTAAATACAGGTTTCTTTTATAAGTTTCAGCCAGACTCCAACATAAAAGCCTGTAGATCAGACATGGTGGGAAGCAGATTGTCTCTTCATAAGTGTCTCAAAGCTCATTCAATTCAAGACTTCAGCGAAAGGTAACTGCTACAGGTATCTTCTAGTGATGTCACATGGGCTCCGTTTCATTTCTTTTCTTCCTCAACTCCTGCTTTTCCCAGATTTTGTCTAAATCTTTTAGGCAAACAGCTTCTGCATTACATGATGCTCAGGTATGTTGCAAATAGAAGGGTTCAGTGTTAACCCCTGCAAGAGGGCTGTAAGTGTGCATTTCTCCTAATATGATAGATGCTGGGGTAACACTAGGAAAGGGTTCTGTATTCAGGTTATCTGAAGCTTCTTTGTGCTAATTATTTCTCTATGCTTTAGAGAAGAATCTCCCAAGAAATGTATTAATCCCAGAATAGAGCTGCAGACAGAGATACTAAATGGCTTATATGGAATTGTTCTAAGCACAAGGTTTCCTGGACTCCAGCCTCATGCATTGGTCCCAAAGTCAATCATCTTCCTCAAATAGTTTGCTCTGTCTAATTTTATCAAAAGACTGAAAATTCATAAATTTGGCCCGAGTTTCAGTTTGCAGCTAGAAGCCAGAAGTAATAGCACTTCGCTGAATACTGATGTTTCCAAATCTGTGCCAGCTTGGCTGCTCTGATAGAGTGAGAGCTATTGGCATAAACAAGAAGTTTCAGGGCCCTGAATGGAGAAGTTCAGCTCTTTTGTCCAACCTAACTATATGTCAAATGTTAATTCTGCCTTGGAGGTAACTCAGATCTCTCTAAATTCTTGGGCTAGAGCTAGGTGAACTCACTCAGACCAGCCTAAGGGTTAGTCTCTGTACAACCAGACATTATCACTCTATGTTACTCCTCATGTTGGTTTCATGTCTAGCCAGGGGGTGGAAGAATGCTGTTTCCACATTAAATTTATGTTACTTGCTTACCTTTATCATTTTGGAACGCAACTTTTTGCATCTCAGAGGTGTCTGACTTGATGTCTGCAGAATCTACTGTAGGGAACGTCAAATCAACATTTCCATACTCCTGCCAGTTAGAGGGAAAATAATCAGAGGACGGCATCTGTCAGTCTTTTGCCAGCTGAACATCTGGGAAAAGCAAAGTGGTCCCAGAAAAGTCAGTGCGCTGAGGCATTTTAACAGCTATTTGCTAAGCAAACATTGGTAATTAACAGAGAACTTGAGAACATTGCCTGTCAGGTTTTCCATGTGCCTGGCATCTCATTTCCTAGTGTACAATTCACAACTGTGGGTGTTGCTCGGCACCAGGCTGAGAGGACCATCTTAGGAGGTGCACCAGGGAGAAACCAGAAGTACTACAGTAGCGTTCCAAAAAGAAAGGCAGAATAAAGCAGTCTTGGATGGAGCATCATCCATCCCCACGATTTTGGACTCATTGCCCCAGCTTATCTTTATTCTGGGGCAAGTCCCAAGTTTCTTGGAGACAGGAGCTAAACTCAAACTTGTGTTCAATTGCCCCCAAGAACCATACTAAAAATAGCTGGCTTTTCCTACTACTGCTCAGTTGTGCTGTTATTTTCCTTCCTTTGGAATGAGCCAAGTCTGAATGCCAGAGGCCTCCAGTTCTGTTTCTTGAGAAGTAATTGTTATTTCTGGGATTGTACTGGTTTTGAAGGCTCCTTGCTTCCTCACTTCTCCCCAACGCATGCGCATAGGGAATGCTCCGTCTGGCCAGAAAGGGAAGAGGAATGAGAGCCAGAGATGGAGATCCTTTTGGTTTGATGTTGTTCCAACATTGCACTAGTCCTATATGTGTTTTGTCTGCTGTGTTTGACTTTTGACTCTCAGGATTAATAAGGTGGTGAAGGAACTGTCCTTCCAGGGCGCCATTCCATACAATTTATCTTTCTGTGCATGAAAGAAGAGGGACTAGCCATGCAAAATACCAGTTCTCATTACAATGGTGATATTTGCTTGTCTTCTAACCCTGTTGTCCCATTTTGACACTGTCTTCACATCTGCCATGCAGCAGCAGATGTCCAGGGCATAGAAGCTTGGCTTCAGTGATCAATAATTAACAGTAGTCAGAGCATTTCTTCCAAAGACTCAAAACTTGCTTATCTACAAAGATAAAGACCTGGAGGGCTGGGCCTCCCAGCACTGCCTGTGGCTGTTGCTGTTATAGGACGGAGCTCATATATTCAGCCATCTACCCGGGGTTCACTAAACACGTTATCAAAGACAATGAATACCACAAGGTGAGAGAGAAGTTGTGTGAGAGTTGAGCGTCTTGGCAGCAGAATCTTGCTCTAGCCAGACTCCCAGCCTGGGGTTTGCCTTAGGGCTGGATTTCTTTGCATGAGTGGGAACTATTCCTGGTCCCCAGGAGTCTTGCTCCCTTCTGGGGGGACAGCAGACGCCCTTGACTTCCCACCCTCTGCAGAACTGACTGCTGAAGAGGCTGCAAGCCCATCAGCTTAGGCTGCATGCAGTTGACTTTAAATGGAGCATTTGCATAAGGGATGTTTCAGTCTGCTTTAGCCTCTCTCTTTGCACCTAATCAGCCCTCTCATCTTGAGGGAAATCATTGCAGAGAGGTGTCAGGATGTCAGCGGCTTTCTGTGCCAGCTCCCCCCGCCCAGCTGAGCCAGGACTAGCTTCCCCTCTCCGGCAGACTCGGACGTAATCCATCCCATTTTCCACAATGACTGTAATCCTAGCACTGTTTATTCAAGCATGGCCATGCTACAATTAGAGCCAAGGGCTTTAAAGATCCAAAGAATGCCATTGGCAAAGCTTTTGCTCCAACGAGGGAACTGCCAGCACCTCCTCTATGATTTGTGCAGCCTTTCCCCAACCAGCAACTGAAGTGCCTTGGTGTGGTCTTGAACCTAAGTGGAATAAAGGGTTTTTCCATTCTCACCTCTGACTTTCATAGGCTCCACCCACTCCTTCAGCACACCTTGTCTCTGGGCTTTTAAATAACTGAAATGGCTGAACGGCACTTCTTTTTCTTCTGAAGCTTTTAAACTCTCACTCCAGGCAGAACAATCTCCTAGCTGAATGCTGGGTGAAGTCCTGAACACCAGCTCCAGAGCCAGAAGAGAAAAAGCTTTGATTCCTCTGGAAATTCCTCTCCGTGCAGCATGTAAAAAATCCCCCTCCAAATCTGTCTCCTGCTGGTGAACAGAAAACCCACCCTGCTCACGCTGGCACGGCTGCGGCCACCCCCGAGAGGGAGCTGCTGTGCAGCCCGCCGGTGGCCGCTTCAGAATGTTGTGCTCCCCGCCGGTGGCCGCTTCAGAAGCGTGTCCTTCTCTTTAGGGACGTGAACGTTCCCACTGAAATCAGACCTGGCCTTGGCACTTCTGCATCAGGAAATACCATTTCATCACTAATTCTTTCAGCTATCTTTTCGCTTGCGCCTTCCTGTTTGAAGGGATTTTTGCTAAGGTCGACAGCTTCCTAAAAGGCTTAAGCTGAAACAATATTACCTGGAAAATGCAAGTTAAAGCTAGTTGTTAGCAGTCTAATGCAGACAGACCTTTTTCTTGTCCCAACAAGCTTCTAATGCCTGTTAGGTGACCTGTTGTTATATTAAAGAAAGTAGTTCCCACTCCGGCTCCGAGTTCTCATTAATCACAGCGAGGAGCAGCGCGGGGCAGGGATGTCTGCTCCAGCCCCGAGGTGCTGAGAGCGGGTGCTGCCGCCTGCTGCAGGGCGGTGCTGGGGGATGTACGCGCCCGACATCACAGCCTGCTTCGTGCCGAGCAAGAAGTTTGTCTGCTGCTGTTTTGGTGGAGGACGACTGCCTTTCCTGTGCAGGGTTTCTGGGTGTCTGTGCGTTTAATGTAAGCAAGAGACTCTGAATCCCGTGTTTAACTTCATCCAAGTTTTTTTTTTTTCAGTGAAAAATGTCAGGTTTTAAGATTTTTCCACTGCAAGCAAACTACCCCAGGAGACTCCACTTGGCTTCTGGGACTGAGGGAAGCCAGGGAAATTGCCACTAGAACAATGCACCCTGTTTAATTTCTTGTGGATGTGACAAATTCCAAGAGCAAGGAATCTTGAGGGGCACAGAAAAATCCAAGGTGGGAAATCACTGCCTAATCGATTTTGCAGTCCAGCAAGGATCATTTAGAATCGGCCATTTATCCAACTGCAACAACTGAGTATTTTACAAGAAGGTTATATATGACTTAATCTCACCATAGAGCCAAATGAGCCGGGACAGTTCCGGTGTCACTCTGTCGCGATATCCTCCGAGGAGTGTATTCTTTTCTAGATTTGACCAAAGAGCAATTGCTTCTAGATTTGCCAGAGTGTTTCTGGATTTGCAGCCTAGGCATTGTCATGATGGCTTTTAACTATTTCATTCAGGTGCAGCTGCCCACATACCTTGGGCTCCCACACAGCACAATGTGGCTGGCTGGTAGTTGGCTGATGGGTATTTGGTTGATGCAGAATCAGTGACTGGTAATTCTCCATTTCTTTGGGATGGTAGGAGGTGGATTTAATATTTCTGGTCTCTCTTTAGGTCCTCCTAAGTCAATGAATGTGCGATGAAGCTTGTTCTTTCCATTCTGTTGACAGTAAAATAACAATATCCCCAAGTCCTAACTGTTCTCATAAATTGAGTGAGTAATTGCGGTCAGGTCAGATGCAGTTATTTTCTAGAGTCTGTGTAACTTTACAACCGCCTGGCAGTGACTTCTGGTACGCATGACACCGAAGCCATTACAGTGCTAGATCAGCTCCGCATCTGATGGAGGAACCCAGTTTCTCAGTGGTCCCAGGCATGCTGCATTTATTCCTGTTGCATCCAGATTTCTGCTGCAGCCCAAAGTGCTACAGTACGTTCATTACAGCTTTCAGCCTACGGCCTGCTGCACGGTGGGCCGGTTTGGGCAATGTGCTCCTCACCTAATTATTTTTTATGTGGTGAGATGAAAGACAGGTCCTTCTTTAATATGCAATTAGGGGTCACTTTATATAGGCCATGCAATGTTAATGGCATTTAGCAGCTTATAAATGTTTTTTAATTGCAAATAATTAATTGTAATTTATTGAATGGATTGTTTACCCTGAATTGCCTGCCACCTCTGTTCCTGCACCTTCTAAGGCTTATCTTAAAGTCCTCCTTGTAGTTCTCATGCAAAGCAGAGATGAAAATAGTCTTCTGAGGGCAGTAGCCCTCAGATTATTGTTATTTCATTATTTATTTATTTTTAGCCTTCCTGGTTTGGCCCTGGTGGCTGTTTTAGCCTTGTATTTCTCAGGAATTGAGCAGCCCACATCAACGCTCCTGAGCCAAATCAGCCTACGGTTTGGATGAATCTGGATCCAAACTGTCATTCACATCATGCCAAACTTTGGCCCTTTCATTTTAAGCTGGCTGTTCGCTCTCTTAAAAATGGGAGTGACACTCTATATGGAGACAGATTTCAGTGGGAACTGCTTGAACTTGCTCTAGGGTTGCAGAGCTTTCAATATTTCTGCTGTCATTTTTTGCTGTCTCCTATCATCTTCTTGAAGAAGGAAGGAGCAAAGCAGTGGGTACGTACGTCTTAAAATGGCAGTGGGGGAAGAGCTAGGATGTCTTGTCTCTACTGAGCTCCCTAAGAGTGGTCATCCACAGAGATCCAAAAATCAAATCAGAAAGAGAAAACTAAGAAGAAAATGAATGAGGCCTAAGTTTGGTTGATATCCCCCCCCACCCCACCATGTGTGAGGGGAAAAAAAGTGACAAGGAAGATCCATCGGTCACTGCTGGAAGCTGGTGGCTGTGTCTACCTGCCTTTCTCACCCCTGGGACACATGGGCCCCACCAGCTTCCATCTGCCTCACCGTGCTCTGACCTCTCGCTGTGACACAAGTTGTACGTGCTATGTCCTTGTCCTGCAAAACTGCCAGAAGACAGGTCTCTCCTTGGGACATTGTGCTCATCAGTTTTGTCCCACCCAAGTATTTGATTTGATGGACAGCAAGCCCATGTGGAAGAGGCTTCAGGTCCAGAAGTCAATGGAGAAAGCAGAAAGGAAGAAAAAGGAGAAAAACTGGGAAACCATCTCCTGACTCTGCTGTTCTCAACGGCACTGCCTGGTCTGCTCTCTTCAGGAGGAAAACATTGACCATCCTCCCAACAGCCGAAGTCTGAGCAGAGTTTGAACTGCGAAGGGGTCTTAAATGTTTTACCTGGTTCCCAAGGTCAGATGATGTGAACTTCTTTATCACAGCATCTTTCTGCTTTTACCTTCACTCTTTCTGGTGGAAAACAACACAAAGGGCAGCTTCTCACTTGCTTTTGGGAAATATCATGGCTTCACCTCATCATTCAGAGCCTACACAGGTGTGAGTCAGACCTACCGGGGGATGTGATGCTGCTCTTCTTCCCACAGAGAACCGCTGGCTGTCTGGACGCAGGGTTTCCATTGCGGCACTGCCAAAAAACCCCATGCCCCATGTGGCTGGCAGGACTCTGCACTACCACGCTGGGCTTGGGGAGAGAGGCACAGCCAGCGTTAAGGGTAGCTGAGATGCATATGTCTTAAAAAAGTGACCATTATAAAAGTCACTGTAGGAGAGGAGCTAAACCATGCTCAGCGGTACCGTGCTTTAAGAGGGGCAGCAATCTCAGCCCACTGGAACCAGGCAGGACTCCGGTGTTGCTCCAGAAATAAAGAAAAAAAAAAGATCCAAAAGCATTTATAAACTATTCGCTATATTTGCTAGGATCAAACTACAGAAGCTAGGAGCTATGTTGGGAAGTGTCCTGCTGCTCTATTTGCACAAGTAAATGTGACCCAGCACGGCTTGTGCCTGGTGATGCTGCAGGAGCTGCAGCAAGCCCAGAACAGCCCAGACTGGGGCAACCTTGTCTGGTCTGCTTTTGGTTTCTCCCAAGCTTCTCCCGCCTACATTCTCCTGCTAGCTCCCACATCACCCCTGCCCCAGGCGCTATTGAATGTGATTCTCAGCTCTGCCAGCAATCCAGCCAGGTTTGTTTACGCCCAAGATCCATGTTTGCATTAGAGAAATAAGGTGCACAGCGGCCAGTCAGCCCGAGAGATTCCACGCAGCTGCGCGGCCAGCGTCAGGACTGTGGCTCGGCTGCAGCCGCACAGTCAAACCAGGGAACCCAGCTGAGGAGGAGAAAAAAGACCCACAAAAGCATTAATTTAATGTCATGCTGAAGGCCACTGCTGGTGTGGAGCCCTCAGTGCAGAGCCCATTCCAGCACTGGGCAGGGACAACCCCTTTTATAGCCTGGCTATAAAGAATTAATTTAAAAGCAGATGTGGCCTTTATACCTCCCGATTTCTTTGTTCCCGTCATTAGTCTTTAAGCAGCAGCTCGCTGTACTTGCGTTTTAGCTTAGCATAAAAACAGAGCGGCGGGGGAAAGGTGCGAGGCAGCGGGTGACGACTCCTGCCGCAGCGGTCCCAGCCACAGCAGATCTCTGTAGATCAGAAGTGCTCGTGTCTGTCACCTGGCACTGGATGAGCGATGGCATGTGCCAGTGCAGTGTGCAAGTGGGGTCACAGGGTATGTTGGGATATTAGTACATCAGGCTGGTGTTTGCTAGGAATTGGATTTTTGTCTTAAACTTTCTTAGTGTGCAACTCATCATGTATACTGCTAAATGTCTTCTTGCCATAGGAACAGCGCACTCGTGTCCCCTGCCGTCACCCCAGGCAGGGCTGCGCTGCCAGTTTATGTTTCCTTTGACTGCTAAACTGTTCATTGCAAATTAATTCATAAATAATTCATTGGATGTTGCATTCTGTGCTTAAAAGTTCATTGTGTAGGTGGTGGGTTGTGGGTTTTCTTGGAAGTGACAGTGCTTTTCTCCTTTCATTTTTCTTTGTTAATCGTGTGTGTGTGTGTGTGTTTGCGTGCGCGCGTGCAGAGCTCCCATAACATTCACAGCCTGATGGTTCCACTATAGATGTTTCAATGTCTTTATAGCAGATGATAGTTATTTTCAAATTTGTTTATTATGGCTTAAGATGATTGTGTTGCAAAAACTCTCTTTTGAGATTGGGGTTTATGGAAATATACCCAAATGCCTTTGGGAGTTGCTACAACTGACACGAAAATAACACATTATTCGGAAATGTGTCTCCCCCATCCCCACGCATGCGTGCGCACACACACACTCTCACATTTCCCAATCAGTCAGTTATTATTCCTAAGCCTGCTGATACTGGAAAGCAACGAGAAGTTTTTCATCTGGATTTGGCAGTCAGCTGCTTTGCAGAGATGGTTTGCAAAGGCAGGTTGTGTTTGCAGGGGCATTAAGACAATGTCAGCTCTAACACTGCTTATTTCAGCCCTAGGGCCTCCTCGATTTGTTCCCATAAGAGCATTGAAACCCATATAAATATGTGATGTGGGACGCACTGGGGTGAAAACCATGCCTCGTTCCTCCTGACAGACTTCTTGCCATGGCGGGAGGGAACGTCTTGTGATGGAGCATCCCACGTGCTTGCAGGGCTGCGTCCTGCCGTGCTGGGTGGAGCGGAGCGTTTCCCCACCACCCTGCCCCGGTCTTGAAAGCACTGGGGATGCAGTCGTTGGCAGCCGTCGGGGCATGGTGCAGCCACCCCCAGCTGCAGCAGCTTCCACCAAAACCCCATCCCCCAGGGCGGGAGACATGGCACGTTGGCTGGACGAAGGAGGGAGGCTCAGGCTGAGTGGCAGGCATACCGAG